>NC_081826.1:111137500-111177500 GCF_030867095.1 Alligator mississippiensis
ACTGCAATTGGCGTAATGAATGGAAGCAGTCTGGATGTCAAGCTTCTTAGTTTAATGTAAAGAGTTCTATATTGTAAGATATCCAAGAGTAGAACCTTCTCCCCACCTTTCTTAATCAATCAATCAATCAATCAATCAATCAATCAATCAATCAATCCAGAACAGAAAAGGAGAAAACCACATGGTTGTCTTATGTCCATCTCAGTCTTTATTTTTGTTATTTATGAAGGATGGAAAGCACTGAAACTGGAGTACATCTCTGTTCTCTCTTGCCCCTGGGTGGTGGACCAGTTAGGTTGATCTGCCCCCAGAGACTCCTGGAACCAGTCAGATTCCAGAACTCTTTGGGGAATATTCCCACTCATCTTGATTTCTGTCAATGGTCTGGTTTATCTCTGGAATAGCAGACTAACCTTGGTGTGGCAGCGAGAAACCCCCACAGGCTTCGGAAACACCAGGGGCAAACCCCAGCATTCCTGAAAGGGAAAGGAGGGCCACCCACACCCTGGGGAACTCACCGCCTGAGCGGGCTGGGGCAGAACAAAAGCTGTGCGAGCTGGCGTTTCACCGGCTCTTCAAGCAGCTGCTTCCTGGGTGGGGCAATGGCCAGCTGATTACGGCAGCTGGAGCCGCCAATGTGGGGAATTTAAAAACCCCTCTGGAAGTTGGCAGGTAGGAGAAAGCTGTCTGGGAGCATGCTGGCTCTGTGTGCCAGCAACAGCAGCTCTGCAGGCACTGCCCCATGGCAGAGGAGTGGGAGCAGTGTCTGGCACCAGGTTGGGGATGGGCAGTTCCCACTCCTTCAGCAATAAAAAAAATCCAAGCAGGCGCTCCTCTCGGGCAGGATGCTTGGCACCTGTGGCTCGGTCCCCGATGCTAGGGGCTGAAGCTCCAGGTGTGTTCTTCATCTGGACAACAGACCAGATTATTATAGTCAACACTGTACCCCATTGTCAATGGGTTGACATCTCGTCAGGATGAAGACTTGAGTACCAGAGCAGTTGGCAAGTGGACGGGGTGTAGGGAAGGCTTGAGGGGATTAGAACACCTATTATTGATGGGGTTCAGCCTCCCTTTGTCACTCAGGTTCACATGCTTGGGGTGCTCCTGACTCCTCTTCCTGCATTTGGATCTTAAGGTGGTGGCTACAGGTGCCTTTCACTAGCTTCATACGATGAGACTGAAGAAGGCTGTGACTCTTTCTTTCAGATTCAGGTCTGGTCACCATCATTCATGCCTTCATAATCTCACAGCCAGACTACTGCAAAACACTCTACATAGGTTTACCCTTGAAAACCATCTAGAAATTGCAGCTGGTTCAGAATATGGCAGCCCACCTTCTGATGGGGTGGGTTGCCAAGATTACAGACCTTAAGTACTCCAGAGTCTGGACAGACTCACAATAACTTTCTGGTTGTAATTCAAGGTGCTGGGTTTGACCTACAAGAACTTAAATGGTCTGGGCCCTATCTACCTAAGGGACTGCCTTCTCCCTTATGCCCTATCATGATCCCTAAGGTCAGCCTAGAGCAGCCTCTTGTTTGGCAACTGTTGATCCTTCCAGATCATAGTGTATGCATGAGAAGTCACCCAGACCTTCAATGCATATGCCTAGGCAGGAGTTTTATTTTTTGGAGGAGTGGAGGCTACCCAGACCTTCCATCCCCCCTTTTCACCACTGAGACAGAATCCAAAGGCCAGACTGAGTCCAGACGCTTGGTGCCTCCATGACTGTATTTGTATAAGTGTCTGGAAATTGTACCTAGGTTTTCTGTGTGGCAGACAAGGATTCTACCACTGAACCACAGGGGATTCCACAGACTCTTATAAGTACCATCAGTGTGCCATATCTGTCTGGCATGGGAAGTTGTTCTTAACAGCTCTTAATTGGCTCCTAAGCTCTAGAACTCTCTCCCCCTTGAGGCCTACCACAACCCAAGCCTGGATATCTTTTTGAAACACTGTAAAACCTTACTTTCATCTGGCATTAAATAAACAAAGCTAGGCTAGATATGAGTTAAGGGGTCTGTTTTATGATGGTATTCTAGTTCCCTCCTAAGCTGTTCTCTTTTCTTGTTGCTTTCCTATTTTATAAGTTATTCTGTCCCTTTTTAAGTCTCTGAGCCTTGTTGGGAAGGGTGGCATATAATGCCTCCCTTCCCATAAATGAATGAACAAAAAAATAAATGAATGTGCAAGTATGTGTGTGAGTGTGTATAGATCTCTGTCTGTCTGTTTATCTATCTCCACACACACTTGCACATTTATTTATTTATTTATTTATTCATTCATTTATTTATTCACTTATTCATTCATTCTGTCTATATCTGTCTGTCTGTCTGAATATAGATATAGGTATAGATAATGTTAATCCTAAATGTTTAATGGTTCAGCTACTCCCCTGACATCGCAGCATTTTTCCACTGCAAGCACAGTGTGGATGCTCCTTGCTTCAAGATGAAGTAACTTCAGGAGAGCTTAGAAAATACTGTAGGGTTAGATGACAAATGCAGTAATCATAGGAAAGGATAAAGGTTGTAGCCAGGTTGCTCTAAAAGTCCATACTTGCAGAGCAGTCTCAAAACAACAGAACTTCCTTGCCTAGGTGAACCATTTCATCACCAGTCCTCCTGTGAAATATGAAACATCTTAACAAAAAAGAAGCAAAATTCAACATCCTGCTTGCCATCAGACACCTCTGAGGTAAATAGACTGCTCCGACTTTTATCTGAGCCTAATTTGCATAAAATGAACTTTTCCACCCAGAAGAACTTACACCACCCTCCAGCTCTCCTGTGCAATATTAAGTTTCATTTCTACCTGGAAGAAATTTTACAATTTTTGCATTCTCCTTTGCCTGGGGAAGGGTCATTGAGCCCCAAAGCTTGCAAATAAATAATTTTTTTTACAACTAGTTGGTCTAATGAAAGACATCACCTCTACCACATTGACTTTAATCATAGGAAGTAACTTTGAGTCCAGATAGTTCTCTTTATATACATTCATGAATAGAAAATTGGGTGTGTGGAACTGGAGGAAAGTTTATTTCCATTTGTCTGAATTCTAATAATTGACCCTTAAAATAACTTCCTCTGTATGATTAGGCAAGTCATTTTGCTTCTATGCCTTTCATAGATTCATAGATGCTAGGGTCAGAAGGGACCTCAATAGATCATCGAGTCCGACCCCCTGCACAGGCAGTAAAGAGTGCTGGGCCTAGATGACCCCAGCTAGATGCCTATCTAACCTCCTCTTGAAGACCCCCAGGGTAGGGGAGAGCACCACCTCCCTTGGGAGCCCGTTCCAGACCTTGGCCAATCGAACTGTGAAGAAGTTCTTCCTAATGTCCAATCTAAATCTGCTCTCTGCTAGCTTATGGCCATTATTTCTTGTAACCCCCGGGGGCGCCTTGGTGAATAAAACCTCACCAATTCCCTTCTGTGCCCCCGTGATGAACTTATAGGCAGCCACAAGGTCACCTCTCAACCTTCTCTTGCAGAGGCTGAAGAGGTCCAGGTGCCCTAGTCTCTCCTCATAGGGCTTGGCCTGCAAGCTCTTAACCATACGAGTGGCCCTTCTCTGGACCCTCTCCAGGTTATCCACATGGACCCTCTACAGGTTATCCACATCTCTCTTGAAGTGCGGCGCCCAAAACTGCACGCAGTATTCCAACTGCGGTCTGACCAGCTCCCGATAGAGGGGAAGTTTCACCTCCTTGGATCTGTTCGTCATACATCTGCTCATGCATGATAAAGTACCATTAGCTTTTCTGATGGCTTCGTCACACTGCCGACTCATGTTCATCTTGGAGTCCGCTAGGACTCCAAGATCCTTTTCCACTTCCGTTCCACCAAGCAGGTCATTGCCTAGGCAGTAGGTATGCTGGACATTTTTCCTCCCTAGGTGCAGCACTTTGCATTTTTCCTTGTTGAATTGCATTCTTTTGTTTTCTGCCCATATGTCCAACCTGTCCAGGTCTGCTTGTAGTTGTTCCCTGCCCTCCGGCGTGTCCACTTCTCCCCACAGTTTTGTGTCATCTGCAAACTTGGACAGAGTACACTTCACTCCCCCGTCCAAGTCGCTGATGAAGATATTGAAGAGTATCGGTCCTAGGACCGAGCCCTGCAGGACCCCACTGCCCACACCCTTCCAGGTCGATACCGTCCCATCCACTACGACTCTCCGGGTGCGACCCTGTAGCCAATTCGCCACCCACCGGACTGTGTAGTCATCCAAGTCACAGCCTCTTAACTTGTTTACCAGCATGGGGTGGGATACCGTATCGAAGGCCTTCCTGAAGTCTAAGTATACGACATCAACCCCTACTCCTGCATCCAGGAGTTTTGTAACCTGGTCATAAAAAGAGACTAGATTAGTCAGGCATGATCTGCCTGCTACGAACCCATGCTGGTTTCCCCTCAGCATAATTTGTCCTGCTAGGCTCTCGCAAATGTGAGCCTTGATAATTTTTTCAAAGACTTTGCCTAGGATGGAGGTGAGACTGACTGACCTATAGTTGCCTGGGTCCTCCTTCCTCCCCTTCTTGAAAATGGGGACCACATTGGCCCTTTTCCAGTCCTCCGGGACCTGGCCCGTGTGCCACGACTGCTCAAATATTACTGCCAGTGGCTGAGCAATGACGTCAGCCAGTGCCTTCAGTACCCTCTGACGGAGTTCATCTGGGCCTGCCGACTTAAAGGCATCCAGTTCCTCCAAGTGACCCTGCACCATCTCAGGGTCTACGCTTGGTAGTCTGGTGTCCTGCTGCTGCCTCTCTACAATCCCAGTGAGAGCTTTGTCCTGCCCCTCACTTAGGAACACTGAGGCAAAGAACTCATTGAGGAGTTCAGCCTTGTCCCCCCTGTCCGTCACCAATTGCTTCTGCCCATTTAGTAGGGGTCCTATTCCACCTTGGGCCTTCCTTTTGCTCCCTATAATCTAAAAAACAATTTTTTGTTATCCTTTATTTGGGATGCCATCCTCAGCTCCATGGTAGCTTTGGCCCATCTAACTGCCTCCCTACATGTGCGAGCAGAGGAGGTATACTCCTCTTTTGTAATCTCTCCCCATTTCCACTTTTTATATGCTCCCCTTTTAGTCCGTAGGTTGCCCTAGTTTTCTCTGGTCAGCCAAGGAAGCCTCCTGGCCCATTTCCCTCTTTTTCCTCACATCAGGGTCGTCTCCCTCTGTGCCCGAAGGATCATTTCCTTAAGGTACAGCCACCCTTCCTGGGCTCCCATCTCTTCAAAACTCCTACTCTGCAGTGCATCTTTGACTAATCGCCTGAGCTCATTGAAATCAGCTTTCCTAAAGTCTAGCACTGTCACCCTACTACTTACCTTACCCACTTGAAGTCTTATGATGAATTCTATTATTTGGTGATCACTGTCCCCCAGGTGACTACCAATCTGTAGGTCCCCTACCATGTCATCCCCCATTGCCAATACCAGGTCCAGTAAGGCATTCCCCCTAGTGGGACAGTGTACCTCCTGCATCAGGTGGAGGTCCTGTACGCAGGATAGGAACATGCGTGAACGGTGGGACTTTGCTGTCTGTGTCTCCCAGCAGATGTCTGGGTAGTTTAGGTCCCCCATGACTACTGCCTCCTTAGTTTTTATGGTCTCTGAGAGCTGCCTCAGGAGCCCTGAATCTAGTTCTTCCCCTTGGTTGTGGGGGTCTGTAGCAGACCTCTACCACCAAATCCCTTTCTCCTTGCCCCCCATGTAACTTAACCCACAATCCTTCTACTTTATCCTCCTTCGATTCTGTCTTGATGAGGGTTGAAGTATATTGCTCATTGACATAGAGCGCAACCCCTCCCCCTTTCTTCCCCACCCTGTCCTTTCTGTACAGCCTATAACCCTCAATATGTACCACCCAGTCGTGGGAAGAATCCCACCAGGTTTCAGTTAGCCCTACTAAGTCGTAGGTGTTTTCTGCAAGCAGGAGTGCTAGTTCATCCTGCTTGTTCCCCATGCTCCTTGCATTAGTATATAGGTACTTGAGCCCTGTGACTGGTGCCTTTTTTGCCCCCCAGCTCCGATTCCCAAAGGGCCCCTTATTGCTAACCTGCTTATTGCTTACCTGTGCTGTATTGCTGGCCACCCCATGGATTGCAGGTTCCCGATGTTCTCCTTCTTCAGGCTGGGCTGTCCTTGTGGGTGCCACATGGTTTGGTGGTCCATGGCTTCCCCCGCCCTCATCTTCCCCTCCCCCTGACGAGCCTAGTTTAAAGCCCGCTGGAGGAGATCCACCAACCTAGAAGAGAACACACACTTACCTTTGGGGGACAGGTGAAGCCCATCCCAACTGAGCATATCCCTCGTCGTGATGTGTGGGTCGTTGTCCAGGAAGCGGAAGCCTGCCTTGAGACACCATTGCTGAAGCCGCCAATTGGTCTCTCTAATGCAGTTCTCGTGCCATCTTCCATGTCTGCTCACTGGTAGGACAGAAGAGAATACCACCTGTGCACCAATCTCTCTCAGCACGCCGCCCAGAGCATGGTAGTCCATCATCAGGTGATTGGGGCTTCTCCTGGCCGCATCATTAGTACCCACATGAATTAAGACCATGGGGTAGTAATCGGTGGGCTTAATCCTGGCCTGGATTATTCCCGTCACATCCCCAATCTTTGCTCTGAGCAGGCAGTAGACCTCTCGTGTTGAGGGGTCCTGGTGACAGATGGGCTGTTCCGTACCTCTCAGGATGGAGTTGCCTATGACGATCCCCTTTGGTAAAATGGGTGTAATGTTTAAACCAGAGTAACGTCAGAATGAATCAGTTGCAAAGCACTCTAAAGCTGAAAGTTACAGCATAAGTATTAAGAAGAATAACAATAATAATGATTATGTCATAATATATTGTCACAATATGAAAGTCATGCGTTTAAAAAATAAATTAACAAAAACAAAAAAATATTGAAGGAAGCCAGTTTTACATTACATGCTTAAGGAAATCAATATGTTCAGGGATAGTTGTTGTAGAACAGTTTACTACCTTCTACATCACTGATATGCACATAATTTTATACTATCAGAAAGGTCTTGAACATGATATAGAAACACGACTGTGTTTCAAATCAGTTATAAAAATTATGCCTTTTCTAGTTATACCAAAATTAAAAGTTAGGTTCTGAAAAGATTCTGTAGTGGGCATCATGCTTGTGAAGCCCACAAACTAGAAGGAGATGCTGTATTTTTTTGTCTAATTTCCTATCAACGTATCTGACTGCATCCATTGGGGGGGTCTCTATTTAGAACTCTGCCTCCTAGCACAAAGAGCAGGGAAAGCAGTTAACTGTCCTCAGCAATCCAACATTTGCATGACTTACTAGTGTAATAGGAGTCAACTGCAACAGAGCCACAGTATCTACCTCCTATTTCATGTTTATATCCACCAGTTCAGCTGGCACACTAGCAGAGAGGAGCAAAGATGGAATGTTGATGTTCTCTGGCAATCCCAGGGGGCAGATGGGCCCTTAGAGACAGGTGTGTTTAATGTACAGCCACAGCAAGATCAGGAAGTCACAAAATGCTCTCCCTTGTCTAATTTGTACAGTTTCAACACATTGACTTCTAGAAGACAGGGATTGATTTTTGGCATAAAACAAAATATTTCAAGGTGATCCAGCCTCAAATCTGTTCCTCAAGGGCTATGATCAAACCTTTATGTGCCTCATCAAAGCTTTCTGTATATTAAATTGAACATATACTTCAGAATACTTTTATATAGAAAACACTATGTTGTGGGTATTCAAGATTATGGTATACATGCATCTAATTCATTTCTGCAAGGATTTCTCAGGCTGCAATCTGACTGCTTTCACCAGTACTCTTGGGGGAGGCAGGGGAGGAGAGTGGGTCTTACTGGAATGCTCCCTCATTCATCTTGACCAGGCATAGAACAGGGCATGGATGTAAGTGCTCTTTTTTGAAAGTCTGAATGAATATAACCTTTATCAAAGAATTTTCACATCAGACAAAAGTAGCGTAAGATCATATTCTGCAAATATTTTTCAGGCTCATTTCAAATTTTTGGCCAGGATCAAAGAAAGAAAGGAAGGGAAAATTCTGTAAGCAAAATAAACCTCTTTGAGAACATAACCTGTCAGTTCGCTCCGAGTAGAAATTGGCTGTCTTAAAGAGTATAATTGTGTTACTTTTAACAACACATTCTATTTTGAAAGTGACTTTTTAATGGGGTTGATGCTCACAGGAAGACACTAAGCTTTGATCCAGAAAAGCACAACCATATAGGCATCCCTGTTGGCAATAGAAGGACTTGTGTTTGAAGGTAAGCATTTGGTCTAGTGATTTGCTAGATTGGAACTCTAGAAGCATCAAAAATATTATAATATAATAAAAGGCTTAGTCTGCCTATCTGTGTGTCTGTCAGTAATGCTTCTGGTCAACTGTGAAGCTGGCGGGGGGGGAGCGGCATCAGACCCAAAGCGGTGAGGGGAAGGGATGGGAGTGGAGTCAGACCAACCCGAAGCAGTGTGGGGAGTGGGGGGGAGCAGGGTTGGACCTGGAGCAGCAGGTGGGGTGGAGCGGGGTCAGATGAGGACTGGCGGGGGCTGGGAAAGGGGGGTGCAGGACCGGATGCAGGGCTCTGTCTCTGCCTCCCCCCCTGCCCCCCCATCATTCTTGACAGGCAGTTTGCTAGTTTTATTATATGGAGGCTATATGCAAACAAGTGACTTGGTATTGCTGTAGAACACTGTAAACTTTTTAATGTATTCATATGTATTTATTTATTAGAAGATAATACAAATATTTTAAATATTCTTTTCTATTGTAACGGTAGCGGTACACTGTTTTTAATGAAATTAATGAATGATTTGCTTAAAAAATATTTGGTGTAACTTGTGGTACCTCTCCATGATCCTGCAAAACCTAACCATATAATAAGTGCCTAGTTGGATTAAAGTAACATCCACAAGTCAGTGGAAGATATGCAAGGTCTGAGCTGTGCTATGATGCATTTGTGCCTGCAGCCCAAAATGTGTTTTGAATCCCTACACAAATATGATGGAGTACTACTTGCTTGTTGTCTTCAGCTATTTTACCACAAACATTAAATCATCTTGGTTCTGTAACTGCAAACCACTTCCATGTTATGGTCACATCTCCCTTTGGTGCTGCTTCTGCTTTCTCTATTATGGCATTTCTCACCCTCTGACTTTTGAGTCTTTCCTACCTTTTATGTTCCTAGGCCCATGTGGAAAAAGTTCCCACTTAACCGTAAAAAAGTAAAAATCAACAAAAGAAAGATTGGCTTATAGGAATGACTTCTTTCTCAAGCAGTAATTCAGCTTCCATGAACAAACCCCATCCTGTGTTGCATAGTGTCCCTTTTTGTACATTTTATTCCTTTAGACTGAATTTTTTTTATAGAACCCTGCATTTGTTTAGTATTGTTCACCTATTATACACCATTTTGTACACTGAGGGCTCACTGTGAATAAGGTCCTGCTATTCTCCAAGTGATAAGGTGAAAAAAGCATTATTTCTCAGCAGTTTCTGTAGCTACTTTACTTTTCTGTAGCAGCTTATAAAGCCTTGCTTTTTTTACAATGTCCTGAGCCCATCTACACTAGATGTTTACTGCGGAGTTGCCCAATTAGCTTAGCAGTACAGTCTCAGCGTCTACATATGCAGCCCTATTAGGCCATAGTAAACTAATAAACACTGCTGTAGATTAGTACTTGTCAACACTAGGGTGGTGTTATTTAGTGCACTACAATGCATGTGCAGATGCTGATGGGTCTAGCTGGCGAATGAGGATGTTTCAGTGCAGGAGGCTGCCTGCTGGCTAGTCCTACACTGGGGCACCCTCGTGCACTAGCCAGCCTCTCCACAGCACATTGAGTGTATCAGAGCAACCCTGGGCTGGCAGGCTGACCCCCTGGGCTCCCTGCCACCTGGGGCTGCTCCAAACTGGCTCAATATGCTGCAGTCCTGGGTGCATGTATAAATGTGATGCCTGGGAGCAATAAAACTCCAGGGCAAACTGTGCCAGAGTTTATTCATTTGCAGTAATTGCCCATGTAGATGTACCCCCTTCTATTTAAGAAATAACCTCAAACTTCATATGTCTATATTGGCATATATAATAATAAAACTCGTATTAATAATTAAGCTCCAAGTTGGGAGGCGACTCTTGTTATGTGCAGGGAGTTCTCAGAACTGAATGCAGAAAGGATTGTTCTAAGTTGCTTGAATATTCAGCCAGCTGCGGACATGACTGTAAAGGATCCCAAAGTCATTGGACTCTTCCCTGCATAATAAGTCTATTTTTTGTTGTTGTTGTCAACCAGAAAAGCACATATAGGGTATACATTCTCCCCTACTGCTGATGGCAAGGTGGAAGCAAGTGTCTAGCATACACATACTTTCCCCAGCTGGATTCAGGTATAAAACTTTCTGACAAGGAATAGCAGTAAAGGGACCAAAGCTAGCTCAGAAAATGAACTTAAGGCCCTTGAAATCCGAAGCATGCCAAGACAGCTTTTTAATTTTTTTGTTTTAATTTAAACTAAAAAAAACATAGAAGGATGGGCTGCTGAGATCATCTGTCACACCATCTGTGGTTGCCTAGCAGAGTTACTCCAGGCTTGCGCTGGAGTAGCTCCCATTTGCAGCTGAACTGCAATTGGAGATTTTATTAATACATCTCTCATTTATATAGCACCTTTCATCCTTTAGGATCCCAAAGCACTTACTAAGTATAAAACTGAGGACTTGAGGGAGGGAGGATGTCTGGAAGAACTCACTCCTTCCTGACCTGTAGTTCCAAAATTTTCGGCTGGATAGGTATTTTTTTTTCTTTTTTGCTGATTTTGTTGCTGTCTTTCATTCTTTCAGATTCTGGTTTTGTGGGAGGTTATGACCTTCTGAGGGCCCATGGGCAGATTTGTCCCTGATTAAAAAAAAAAAAAATCAATTGCAGAAACATGTTTATTTGTATTATATTTATTGCTAACACAGTTAGTGAGCATCAACTTATAAAAGCTCTTTCTATGCATTTTTTCAAAGACAGAAACTATCAACAACAAGATACAACTGTGATCAGCTGGCATTCAGGAGAATTAAAAAACCAGAGACATAAAACATGTGGAGCAATCAGTAGTTTTCAGTCAAGTGGCATTTAAATGCTGCACTGATGCATAACCTGCCCTACTGTTCTGTAAGGTGGGAGGACAGGTGATATGTCAGCTGTGCTGTGCCATGTAACTACAGTAGAAGGGCTGAGTTAATGACAGACATAAGAGTTTGGATGAATGTTAACATACTGCTATTTCCATGCTGAGATGAAGTAGCTAGGTCTGGATTTATCATTAAAAGAGACCCAAGAGGCTCTCAGTAAGCCAGCTGCTGGGGCCCTAAAACATATGTTGCACCCTTCAGCTGTTCATCAGTACAAAAGGCTTCCATCTTGCAGCACTTGACCTTGTTAGCCTCAGAGGTGTCAGTGATATTTTCAACAGGGAGACAACAGATCAAGTATGAACATGAGAATCTCTTAAGGGAAATGTGTATTGGGTCACTGGTAAAACAACCAGCAAGCACAGCCCTTGGATAAGATCTTTCATTCTTGCTGATCAGGACTCATGCAGTGGTTAGACCCCGGTTATTTTGCAGCACTCCAGTAGATGGTGAAAAGAGAAACAACAGGGAAATGGAAGAAAAAAAAAACAAACCCAAAAAGGATTTGCTGTCAAACAAACTGACTGGCAAAATTTCAAACCTCTCCTCGCTTTTTCCTTTTGTTGTTGTTTTGTGTGACTCCGTTCTTACAGTCTTACTCAGGGGAGTTCTTTCTGGGAGAGAGTTGAGCAAGGAATTCTGGTCCAATGTAATTATTTTAAATTGTAAACACTGGTTAAAAGGACTACGTTCTCATAATAGCATCACAACACTGATGGCTGTGTTAGCCAGGAAACCAGTACTCCGCTTGTGTTAAGGAAGAAGATTATGTCCTCACAGATGCATGCAGAGAAAACCTTGCAGCCTCCTCACTTTTCTGGTATCAGGAGAATGATTCAGCTGCCCTTTCCCTAAGCCACCACAGAATCCCTTGCATTACCTCTGCTCCTTCCTTTCCACATTTCCTTACTCAAAAGGAATGGATGATTCCCCATTCCCAGCAGCATGCCTTTCTGTTGTTTGAGAGAGGGAACATCCCCCAAATTGATCTGTAATACATATTAATAAAAATAAAAATTCTCTCCTACCAATACTCTTGCTACAGTATTTATTTCTAGCATCACCCTCTGTCAAATCAAAGATATTAGGTACTGTAAACACAAAGATAATCTGGTACAAAAACATTATAGTGCACATATATCTCTCCCTAGGGAGTGGATGAGAGAAAAACACATGACAGATGTTACTCATGTTGCCTAGCTAGAATACATTTGGAACTGTGGTACTAAGCGCAATATTAACATCTATTGAAAGCAGTATGGACCAGAGAGATGGGATTCAAAGATAGTGAGATTGTCTTAATAAATCACAAGATGAAAAAATGCTTTTGAATTCTATTTATTAGTCTTCTGGGCTAAGTACAGACAGTTAAAAAGCCCAAGACTGAATCAATTCAATCTTTGCATTTTAGTCTAAACTGCATAGATTAAACCTGTAAGTGAATAGACATTTATTTTTGATTCCAGAAATACAGCAACATGTCTGCAGTGGCTCAGGTCAGAAGCCAGGGGGTGCTAGACCATGGTTCCCTGCTCAGCTGGAGCAGACAGCTTGGGCCAAGGCTAACTTGCCCACCCTGAGAGGGAGGAGGTGCAAAGCATCTTGGGATGCTGGGGGACTGTGAGTTAACTTGAATCTGGATGGGATCTGGAACAGAAGTTCAATAAACTGATTTAACCTAAATCACTTAAGTCTGATACTACATACATTCAGGTTTGTCTTAAATTGCTTTCAGCCATTTTGAAAGGGGTTTATGTGCACTGAACTTCTAGGCTAGCAGCACAGACATTTTAAAAGCCTGAGCCTAAATTGATTCAACCTTTGCAGGTTAGTCTAACCTGGCTAGGCTGTACTGGTTTCCAACCATACAGATAATCCCTCTAGACTAAGAAAATTCAGGCACATGCCTGCAGTGGCACAGGCTGGAAGCTGGGGGGCTCTAGAGCAGCCCTCCCTGCCCTTCCACAGGGGTAAACTGAGGGAGGCATGGCCAGGCCCCAGCAGGGCTCTGATTAGGGAGGGGTGTGAACCTCCACCCTGCCTGCAGTCTCAGACTTTTCTCTGCTCGTTACTCAAGGGGTGGGGGTGTTGCCAGCCTGCAGCCCTGGGCTAACACTAAGGAGGGAGGGGGAGGGTATGCAGTGCAAGCATCTGTTGATGATATGGAGCTTTTCACTCTCCCTCCCTGCTTCTGTATACTGTCTGCAGCAAACTGACAGGCAAGCAAGCTGGGGGGAAGGGGGAGGGGGGAGCTGATAACAGTGTTTATCATCCTTATCTCAGTGTTTATTGCCCCATTAAGAAAACAACAGAGAGATATTACCAGCTATCTGTTGATTCAGCACAGACCCAGCATGTAGTCTGCTGGCTAATACACAGACACCTCAGCAAAGTCAGAGGGGAGAGGGGAATTTATTCTTCGGGAGTGGTAAGGAGGAGGAGAGGGGAACAAGAAGCTCTTCTTAAATGTTTCCAAGGAAGGATATTAAGCTACCTGTTGATTAGCTCCAAAAAGCCTGTCTGCCTTTGTCTCTGCCACAGCATAGATTTTAGCCAGCATGTGTCTCAGTTTACAATTTTTAAGTAGGTGTTCCACTGGGTGGTTTTTTCAGTAGGGCCTGAGCTCATAGGTATGCTCTCAGCACACTGATCTTTCTTTCACTCCAAGCAGGTGAGAGCAGCACAGCACATACATAAAGGACAAGAGGATGGCCAACAGCATGTTTTCATGTGAGCATTCAAACTGCAAGATGGTGGATTTCAGGAGATCAGCGGTGAAGTCCCTTATTGCTTCAGTTACTCTTTCTGTTTTTTCTTTTTGTTTTGGGGTTTTTGGGGGGGAGGGGGGTGGAATGGCAAAGAAACCTGGGTTTGGCTTATGTAAGCCAAGTGAGCTACTTAAATACTAACACCATAAAAAGGGTCTTGCAGCTGAGGAACAAAGAGACAAGGCTGCATGGCCAGACATTAGAACTTGTTTCTAAAGTGTACTCTGGATTAGGCACCTAATTCCTGCTGCTTTTCTCTGCATTATTCATAATCTTGAACAAAGCAATGTCTTGCTACATTTGAACATTTGGACCAAAATGCTAGAACTGAAATTCTACCATAGTTGTTGTCGTTTCTTAAAATGAGAGCGGGTTATAGTTTTTCTATAGTCAGTGAGCTTTGTTTTTATAGCAAATGTAGAAAAAATACATATATATGGCTTTGGGTGGGATAATTTAATGTGTATTCTATTTTTGCATGCAAAACTATGGTAATTTAACAAGGTCTGACAAATCTCCTTAATGGTTTTCATCATAATGAACACTGAAAGCCACTCTCTTTCATACAATCAAATCTATATTAAAGGCAGCTGGCATGCAGAAAACATGATGTGGATGCTCAGCACTCAGGCTCCCTTAGACTTTGTTGGTGAGCACCCAGCACCTGACAAGCTTTCTGAGGAATGTATTGTCTCAAACTGTACTGTGGTTATTGCTATGCTAAAGTCTCAATCCTTAGATTTAAAGTAGATGCAGAGAAAGGGACACTGACTGGAATGAGCTACCTGTTGAAATGGCAGCATATTCACACTGTATATACAAAAAGTATTTTACACTGATAAATTAAAAGTACCTGTCCTACATTTATGACATGTATGTCACAGGAGCAGGATTCTTACATTTCACATGTATGAGTTTTTTCTTCAAAATGTTATTATAGCATGAAACAAAATTTAGGGCACTAAAGTCACTTAGAGTAATTGCTTCTAGTAGTAAAGTATATGCTATTTTGTTGATAGGTTGGTAGTTAAAATGAAAATATTTATAGTCACAAATATATTATTATAAGTAACTGCATACCGTATGTCTAGACTTCCACATCTGAAAAATACTTTAAACCTAACAGATCATGGGCTTTATTTATTTAGAGCAAAAATTAAGGTAAGTGGGGAGAGAGAGAGAAGAAAATAAAGGTGAAAAATTAAAAGGTTTAATGGTGAGACTGCATGCAAAAAGAGGGGATTGTGTTTTGAAGTTCAGCTAGTTGCATTAAAAGCTAAAAAAGCATTGGCGCACTTGCTTTAGATGGCTGGGGGAAATTTGATGATAGACATTACAAAATGGTAGTGTTTGAGCATCAGGGGAACCTTCTCTGTTTCCTGCTATCTGTAAGGTCCCAGTTCAGGAAAACATTTAAGCATATACCAAACCCATCCTGGCTCAGTTCCTTCAGTGCAACTTATGCACATTTTCAAAGTGAATTGTATTCAAGTCCTTTGGGACCTAGTATCCTTTTTATTGTATTCTGAAATATATAGATGGATCTATTGGCTGCTTCCCTGTTCCTACCAAGGCACCAGACAGTAAATTTTTTAAAACCCAGTAAGCCAATTCATCACTACCTTAAGGGGAAAAATGCTACAGATAAAGGAAAGAGTTAACCAAAGAGCAGAGCAAAGAGATGAGAAAGAAGAAGGAAAGAATAAAGAAAAGGAAATGAATGATGGAACAGAGTAGACAACTTGGTGATTCTGGAATGTATCTGCAGGTCCTAGTGCTGGTATCCTTTATCTCACTGGAGAAGCAAGGTTCTTTGGCCAGGTACGGACATTACACTTTTATTGGTATAAGTGGTTTAGAAACCAATCTATACCTGTAACAGAACAGAAGTTTTGCATGCACAGTCTGGTTTAAAAATGGCAGAGTCCGGTATAAGATTTGCACCCCGTGACGTCCCGCACCAAGGGGCCAATGTGTGTTCTGTTCACTACCTATCTAAACTATGCTGCTTACAGAAAACCACATAATTTAGATTGATTCCACCTTGGATTTTTTGAATGTCTGTACCTAGCCTTACACTCTGCCTAGATCAAAAGATTCTCCAGATTGTTCCAGTTCCACCTGGAGCATAGATGGTAAGATACTTACCGTCTCTAGTTCTCTCCCTCTTTCCCCATTCCTTTCTTTAGCTTGCTGCTTTAATCCTAAAAATCCTTCCCCTTCTTTTTACTTCTACTCCTGGAAACAGCAGGGGGATCCTCCCTCTTCATATCTTCATATCCAAGCCAACATCACAGAAGACTTTCCTTAGATGTATTCTTCTCTGTATTTTATTTATTTTTGTTTCATTTTAGCCCAGTTTCTTTACCTCACAGAGTGGTTGTGCACTTCCATTTATACAGTGCCTTGAAGGTGTAAAGTGTGATGGATTCAAGCGAATGAATAATCATATTGCAGTAGGGCTTGGGGAGATGGGAGCTGCTTGTGTAAGGAACTATATATTATAGAATGAGAGACAGAGACCTTGAACCAAAGAACTCGTGAATTATTTTAAGAAATAATTTTAGATTTTACTTTTTTCATACTATTAATTTAGGTCTTAGCAAATTAGAGGTTTAATAAATGTTTAAGCTCTCAAAAGATGGTGATCAATCCGAATACGTTTGCATAGTATGTGAATACCATGTCTTTGAAAAGAGTCTCCTGGAACTCAAGACCAACCTTTTCAAGACCAGCGCTTTTCCCCAAGGTCTGGAATAGCCTGCCATCGGAGGTGGTTTAAGCACCTACATTGAACACCTTCAAGAGCAAACTGGATGCTTATCTTGCTGGGATCCTATGACCTCAGCTGACTTCCTGCTCCTCGGGCAGGGGGCTGGACTCGATGATCTTGGAACTTAGGGGGACAAATAAGGGAGAGCTAAAATCATTTTTGGGAAAAAGAAACGGAGTCAAGGATTCAAAGCAAGGACACTGACTGGGCATACCAAAGAACCTTGGATTTCATAGGCTTGCAAAATGGCAATCTTATGAATGTAAAATGCGTATGTCCTCTGAATCCAAACTGTAGAGCTATGACAGGTAACTGTAGAAGTATTACTCTTTTTACATCAATTCCACTGTCCAGCCTTTTTGGAGTTCATGCCTGAAACAAACCCCAACAGATGACAAGTGCTACCTCTGTTTTGACTGACTAGTTATTGCTGCACCTGTGACTTAAATTAGGCACAGCTGAACTCACTGGCTCCTAAAAGGAGCCTCCTGTTAGGCAGTAGCTAGCAGTAGGTTTTGCTTTAAGTCAAGCCAGAAAGAAGAACTACCACTGATTTTGCTCACAGAAAGAAGAACTACCGCTAATTTTACCACTGATTAGATAAGAGTCTTTACTCTTTACCTCTGCTGGAAGACAGTAATGCCATCGCAACTTTATCTGTACTTTACTATTCAGTTAGCCAATTTAAATACCTAGTTGGGGGGGGGGGGGGGAATAGGTTTGGTTGCTTCCTGGGACCTGTTGAGAAAACAGGGTACTATGACAACATGAAAAAGAGCCTAAACAGGTGGAAAGGGATGTTACAATTGCATATCTTTCATTTGCAATAAATATCAGAGGTGATATCTTCTATTGGACCAGCTGTGTGGTAGGGATAGACTTAGACAAGCTTCCAAATGCAACACGTTTTTTTGTACCTATTTTTGGTTGACTAATGTATGTCATCTGCATTTCCAGCATGTAAAAAAACATTCTAAATGTATTTAATTATCAGCTTTATAATCTGGTTTTTGATTTATATTTCCTCTTTTTTTTTAATACCTCTTATTCAGGCATATTGTGGCTTTACTTTTTACTACTTCATCATCCATGGTTGCATACATAAAACTAGATTCATCGCTAGGAGCTCTTCTTGGCCTCCAGCCAAATTCAAGTAAACCTCCTGGCTACATTAAATTGTTAGCAGCAGTCCATGGCTCTATGGCACTACTGTGGCAGCTGGGAATAGCCAGTGTACAGCAGGGCATCAGCCATGTCCTTGTGCCGTAGGTAACGGCTGACATTCTACTTTTACATCACGAATGTTGCAAAGCTGTTCTGTGGCACTCAGGGAAAGTTTCTACATTAGGGAGAGGATCCGAGGCAGCGTTGCAACCCTTTTGACACTTCCTTTCCCCCTGCATACATCTTGGTAGGAGAGAAAATACTGACTGCTTTCACAGTTTTCTTCAAATAATCTAAACAAGGTTTCCTTGTCTAACTTTTGCTTCATTCTCTGACTTCTTGTTTCTCATGAGTTTGTTTGTTTGTTTGTTTTTTTTATCAAACCTCTTCTTTTTATCTTGGTGCCTGCATGCTGACACAGCACTAGTTTTCTTGTCTAATTTTATAAACTGTTCAGCCGTGCTGTTATTCACTGTTTTCTTTTAATTATGCATTCTTGTTAACCTCTCTCTCCCTTCAAAGTTGCAGATTGTGATTGACACACAGTATTAATTAAGGCATATAATTTATGACATTGGAACTTGAAATTAATAAGTGACAATACAATTACATGGTTTGCCTAATTGTCCTTCAGTAATATAAAGATTGACACTTATTGCAGCATTCAAAGTTAAAAGCGTTCAAACAGATAATACAGCTGAATGTAATCACCAGTGAATCTAAAGTAAACAGAACCATTGTAGGGGACAGACTATTGGGGAAATATTACTTTTGTTGTGATTTTCTGCTTTATTAAGTGACTGAATTTGGGTTGAAGTCACTTTCAAAATTTAATTCGTAGGATGGTTTTCCATTATGGGTAATTGCAAATGTGAGTGGGTTTTTTTCCTTGATTTTTTTTTTTTTTTGCCATGATGGCTTTTTCCCTACAGTCTTTCTTTTCATCAGATTGAAAAGTACCAGTTCCCAGATAGAACCATTATATCATGTTGGCCTCATCCACTTTATTCTAGGGTCTTTTGAGGAAGACTTTTTTCAGTGTGTTTGCCCAGTGACCAATAACTGAACATACAGGGCAAAGGACAGAAATTACATACCAAGTGATCAGAAACTGGTTCAAATTTGTAACACAACAGAAATTCAGTGCACATAAACTACTTTCAAAATGGCCAAAACCAGTTTAAGACAAAGGTGGATGGATGTAGTATTGGGCTTAAGTGATTTAGGTTAAATCAGTTTATTGAACTTTTGCCCCAGATCACCTCCAGAGTCAAGTTAACAATCAGTCCCTCAACATCCCAGGATGCTTTGCACCTCCCTGTAACACCCCACCCCCCTACAGTGTGTGCAGGCTAGCCTTGGCCCACACTGTGTTCTCCAGCGGAGCTGGGAAGTGTGCTCTAGCACCACCCCCCACTTCTGGTCTGGGACACTGCAGGCATGTGGCTGCACTTCTGGAATCAAAAGTGAATGTCTATTCATTTGCTTATCGGTTCAGTCTATGCAGCTTACACTAACCTGTGAAGATTGAATCAATTCAGCCACAGGCTTTTTGACTGGCTGTACTTAGCTGGAAAGTTTTTGATTCCTTTTGCTAACATCATGTAGTCCATGAACAGAGGATGGTGCGAGGAAAGTTTGCTCATATGCTTAATGCTAGTAGGACTGGAACCTTGAAATGTGGTCCAGAAAGCCCCTTAGTTTTTATATTGTGAACTTTTTAAGGGCTCTAGATTCATAGATTCATAGATGTTAGGGTCGGAAGGGACCTCAATAGATCATCGAGTCCGACCCCCTGCATAAGCAGGAAAGAGCGCTGGGCCTAGATGACCCCAGCTAGATGTTCATCTAACCTCCTCTTGAAGACCCCCAGGGTAGGGGAGAGCACCACCTCCCTTGGAAGCCCGTTCCAGACCCTGGCCACTCGAACTGTGAAGTTTCTAGTTTCCTCCTTAGGTAGCTCAAATCTACCTTAAGGCCCCACGTAAACAGGTAGGTTGATCCTGGATATTGATGATATGATAAGACATAAAGCTGCAGAGTTTTCAAAGATACATCTTAAACAAACAAACAAAAAACCCCAAAACAACCCCCTCCCCCCCCCCCCAATAAATCCTGAGCTTTGCATTCATTGAGAGAAACTTGAGGAAATGTCATTGCAGCTCAATAGTGCAATGAAATGGCAATATTATTACATTGTAGAATGTATTTTTGACACCATACTTCCAAAAATATATTTTCAATTTTTCTTTTTCTATGCATTCTTATTCTTAAATATAAATACATAATATAGTGTCTGTTTAGTGAGAAGTCTATTTAATGCCAGGGTGTATCTCAGCATATAAAAACTGGTGTAGAAAGAGACTATTGGATAGGTCATAGATTTCATAGATTTCATAGACATTAGGGCTAGAAGGGACCTCGGAAGATCATCGAGTCCAGCCCCCTGCCCAAAGGGCAGGAAGTCAGCTGGGTTCATAGGATCCCAGCAAGATGAGCATCCAGTTTGCTCTTGAAGGTGTTCAATGTAGGCGCTTGAACCACCTCCGGTGGCAGGCTGTTCCAGACCTTGGGGGCTCGGACAGTAAAGAAATTCTTCCTTATGCCCAGCCTGAAATGGTCTTGTAGTAGTTTATGACCATTCGACCTAGTCGTCATCCCTTGGGGCGCTCTGGTGAACAAACGTTCCCCCAGATACTGGTGGTCACCCCTGATAAACTTATAGGTGGCCATCAGATCACCCCTGAGCCTGCGCTTTTCCAGGCTAAAGAGCCCCAGGGCTCTCAGCCTGTCATCGTAGGGTCTGCTTCCCTGACCTCTGATCATGCACGTGGCTCTTCTCTGGACTCTCTCAAGCTTCTCCACATCCTTTTTGAATTGTGGAGCCCAAAACTGGATGCAGTACTCCAGCTGCGGCCTCACTAAGGCCGAGTACAAGGGGAGAATGACATCCCGGGATTTGCTTGAGAAGCATCTATGGATGCAAGCCAGCGTTTTGGTCGCTTTACTAGCCGCAGCATCGCACTGCAGGCTCATGTTCATCTTGTGGTCAATGATGACCCCCAAGTCTCCTAGGTCAAGTGAAAGTTTCTTGTTAAATTTATTAAAAAGCTTTTCCTTGATAATGGTGTAGAGCATCTGCACTATTAGCACTATTTGATTGTATCTGTACTTGGGTTTTGGAAAACACTTGAATTTCTCTAATCTTCTGAAAATACTTTTATGGTGGTCGGGCAAATTGATTTCTTTTGGCTCCCCCCTACCCCTTTTATGCACATGACAAATTATAGAAAGTGAGTATTACACTCTACTCTAGAACTAAAGTGACCGATCAAACTTTTCACAGAAAGAAATTGCAAAATAGAAATAGAAATATAACAAACTTAAAATTTGTTGTTCATTTTAATATTTTGAATTTTAAGATAGTATTTTTATGTATTTATTTATTAAATTTCATCTAGACCTGTTGTATGTTCATCATAATTTCTTTAAGTTCTTATCAGCCATGGGTTTTAAATTTTTGGGTCCCAAACTGAGTTAGTTGTATACAATGTTGCACATCTCAATAAATTATTCTTGATTTCATTGTCATTTGATTGTACTGGTTAAGGAAGGGTGACTTTGTTAAAACAAATGCAGATCGATTTGTCTTGCAGAATTGTCAAGCAACATTCTTCAACATTGGGTGCCTATGCATTATGATCAATAATATGCAGAATGTTCTCCTGCATTCTTATTTGCAAGCATGCTTCCAGCTGATTGGAATGCAGTAGTTTTGTACGTGGCATGTCATAGCAGTGGTAGCTCAGATTTGAAAAGCTTGCCCCCCTCCCCATTCTCTGTAGATACAGAAAGAAAAATAATCAAAATTCAAGATGTGAATAGTCATGTGCACTGGCAAACCCCTCCACCCTCCTTTTTTGTCTTTAATAGAAAGAATGGGGATCGATAAAGCCCAGAAGAAGAAGGTAACAGCTGTAAGCAGCCTTGTACTGGGGCTGTAATCCTGATGAATAATGTTGCTGTCATAACAGCAGGGATAATTTAATGCTGACACTTAGCAGCATGATAAATAGCTTGTCAGACATAGGCAGTGACAGAGTCAAGTGAAACTGCCCATGACAAGTTCTGAAATATTAATCTTCTACTAGACTGTGACTGTGCTGAAGGGGTAGCAGTGTGCGGAAGACCAGGAGGGGAGACACTTTGTAATATAAACAAATGTACTTAGAACAAAATGTTTTTATTGCTTAGAGATCATTCCCTTTACAAGTGCTACTGTCTGGGTTTTTTGCACAATATTTCTAGGCTTACGCTGCAGCAACCTCCCCCCCCCCCCAAAAAAAAACCAAAACAAAACAAAACCCCAAACAAACAAAAAAACCATTGCCATCCTCATTTGTACTATTCAGACTCCTTGTAATGAAGAGTTGGATTTTATTTTTTAATTGGAATTTCAGTGGGTTTTTTTCCTTCTCCCAAAGTTTGTTCTAACCTACTTGGGACCTATACTGCAGAGGTCAAGGAAGCAACCCAGCAGGATTCCTTACCACTAATAATGATTGATTTTATATCTTGCTTATCCAGGGGAGAAAGGTTTTGGATAACTGGTGTATATGTCAACCACATTTGGCACCCCAAGCCTATCTGTAATTTGCTTAAAATAGTACTATGCTATTTTCTCAGGGAGACAAAATGGCCTCAATCTTGCTGCATAGGGGGGACACCCCTTTCACTACCATTGAAATAAATAGGGGGTCTTCCAGAACAACAAGTGCTGTTCAATACCAGATCAATAAAAACAGGATGGGTCATGATGGGTATACACTTAATGAAGATAATGGCAAGATACCTCAAGCCTTGTGGTCTTGTGCTGTAGTTTCGTGCAGGCGTGTGTGACAATGTTTCATATTCTGGCACCTTGTCAATATTAGGGATAAACCAATAGTACCAATGGTGGGGAAACTTCACAAGAATTTCCCAGCATAGACCATGCCTGTGACTATTATGTAAAGATGACTGACTTCCTTACATGATTGCAGTGATATAAGACTAAAATCCCCAGAGCAGTGGGACACATGCAAATGAACAGGACACTTACCTTCTAACCTGAAGAGTTTGCATCCAATTTTAATGAGTAGAGAAAGATACTTAGCTATTTTAGTCTGAAGAAAGACAGAAGGCAGGGCAATGTGGCACCTTAGAAACCAAGTCAGAGAGGCATAAGCTTTCATAAGCCAGTTTCCTTCTTCAGATGCTATGAATGCACCCTGCAGTCCATTACAAATAGAAAGCAGTAATTTAAATACAATGCTTGCAGGGAGCAGGTGGACATTCTAAATAGGAAGCAATCATTTAAATACAAAAGATAGGGGAAGGAGAGGGGACCAAACAACACTAGTTATAAAATCCAGGTTACGTTTATTTGTTCCTCTACCAATGTCATATACACCATCATCTGCTTTATAATGCATTAGGAAAGTGGTGAGGAAAGGAGAGGGGGTTGTCTTGAGAGTGATAAAGGGTATGTGCAGACATTACACTTTTATATTGACCTAACTAGGGCTAGGTTGATCTAAGTGCTGATCTGTACAGATGTTCAGAGAGGTTATATTGGGCAAAAAAAATGGTTGGCCTGATCTAACTTAGTTGCCCTGAGGAGGTGAATTAAATCAGATTGGGAATCAGTTGGCTCAATCTGATGAATGTCTGTATGCGTTCAGAGCACAGCCTGAGGCTATACTTTTCCTTTCCCTGCCAAACCTGACTGGACTTTAGCTTCCCTGACCTGACCCCTCCCACCCCGGATAGATAACCACCCCTGTGGACTTGCCAGTCTCACCGCAAAACTGCCAATGTCCCTGCCAACTTGTTGGTCCCCCCCCCCCCCCCCATTCCACCTGTTCCCATCTTTTCCCCCCCATCCAAACTTAGATTGCATACCTAGTGTGGTTCCAAGCAGCAATGAACATCTGCACAAGAGGGACCCAATTTACCATCACATGGCTTTAAGCAGCATAATCATAGATCAGGTCCCAGGAAGGTGGTAAACCAGCCATTTGAAACACAGGCACACATGGGTTACAGAAGGTAGCTATGTAATGGGACAGTTCATGTTTTGATCTGTACTTTTGCATTCAAGTCTGTTTATATAGCTGTTTAAGAACAGCTGTTCTGAGGTTGATGATGGAATGTCCAGAAAGCTTACAATGTTCTGCCACAAACTTTTGGGTGTTTCTGGAATTGATGTCAGATCACTGTCCATTCATTCTTTTATATAGGGGTTGCCCCATCTATCCAATGTTCACAGCAGAGGGGCACTGTAAGCAGGTGATGGTGCATATGATGTTGGTAGGGGAGCATGTAAATGAACCCCAGATGTTATAAGCAGTGTTGTTTTGGTCCAATGGTGATGTGTTCTGGGTTTCTTTCTTCTTCCTGTCCTATCCTTTGTATTTAAATTACTGCTTCCTATTTAGAACCCCTGCCTGCTCCATGCAAATCTGTTCGTAGCATCCATTGAAGTAAGCTGTTGCTTATTAAAGCTTACACCTTTCTGAATCAGCCTTCAAGGTGTCACTTTGCTCTACCTTCATCTTCTCTTACTGTTCATACAGCGACTACCACAAAGAGGCTTCAATATTGTGTGATCTGGACCAATTAAACTAGTTGGAGAACCAGAGACTACAGTTAAAGACTTCTCTAAGATTAGGCAGGTGATGCAAGCTAGAGTGCTGATTAGTCCTGCATTACAATCCACCACAATGGAAGCTATTATAGTTAGCTGAAGTAGAATAGGTTCATGGTCTGGCAAAGGTCAGAATCATATGCACAAAAATTAGAATTAAATTCTTGATATCATCCCAGCCCCCAGCCTGAATGCAGGGAATCATGTGAAGTGCCATTGAAGGAATGGAACTAAAGCAGGTGATGAAGTGCTAGGGTTATAGTGAGCTATGTTTCAGAATTGTGTTTCACCAAACACAATTCCATCTTTAGAGTAAATGAGACCAAATTATACTACTTCCCTCCCTTGAAGTACAGAACTTGTACAATGAGACTGAAAATAAATTAATTTTGCTCAAAATGGTAGCTTCAAAATTAATGGCTATCTGAAAACTTTAATTCCTAAATATTTTCTGTGTGAAACCTCACATAAAAATGCACAATAGTCTGGCTATAAGTAATGTGTGTGTGTGTGAGAGAGAGAGAGAATAGAGCATTTCCATTCAGTATTAACATTCTTTTCTGACTGAGCTTCTCGGGCTCCATGAATAAATAGTTGTTCATAACTTTTGTGAATTGCTTAATCCCTCACTGAAACATAGAATAGCAGACTTTGCTGTCAGATAGAAACTGCTTTATTTCAATTTCTAGAATTTAAAAACTTATCTACTAATATTTGTTTGTAAGAACTTTATCCTGGTGAAAAATCAATTTATATAGGAGAATAGACTATGCCAAAAAAATAAAATATACTTTATAGAACTTCATCCTTATTATTTATGTTAATATAAACTGGGGAAATGAAGTAAAAATACATACTATCAGTTCCAGTAGAAAAATTGTAGTCTTTTTATTATACAATTAAAATACCAGTGTATCTGCAAAACTGGGTACTTAAACGCTCTTTAAAATGTCCTCATTTGCATATGCGAATTCTGGTTCAAATCCTGTAATTTGCTCTATGGATGTATGGATGAATGGATGGATTGATTGATTTTTGCTGGATTAGAGTTTGAATTGCTCTCAGAATAACAATAATATTTTGATAATTTCATTACAGATGTTAATTTCATTCACCAGTTTACAGTTTTTACTCTGTTTAAATAACACATGCATTGATATTTATTGGCTCCTTTTATGGCATCTGTATTTATAAAACAGTGAAACTGAATAAGGTTTCAGAACATGCCTTTTAACCATTACTTGTTAGCTATACAGGCAAATGCCGCTAAATACATTGCCTGGTAAAATAGCTGCTTCATATGTGCATACAAGCAGAAGAGGTGATCTTTATCAGCTACAGCAGTGGAGGCCAACCTTTTTGATGGGTGTGCCATAAATTAGCCCCATGCTCACCCTGAGTGCCATTCTGATCCCCTTTCCCTGATTGATCTGCTGCTCTGCTTTTTGCTCTCTTTCCTATCTGCTCACATACTGCCTGTCCCCTCTCCAATCTGCCATGTGCTACCCACAGAGGGTGCCTGTGCCACTTGTGCCATGCATGCTGTAAGGTGGCCAGCCGTGAGCTACCATATTGTAGGTGAGGACAAGTTTCAGGCTCTGAAAGATGCATCTTCTGAAAGAATATGCGAACTCTGCTAAACACAATGGCATTGTTAATTTTGTAGGTAAACAAATGTCTTTCTACCTCTTGTGAGCTAGAATAAGATTTTGTTAGAAATTGGGAGAAGCCCCTTGTTCAGTATGTTGCTAGCTGGTACATAGGATCCAGCCTCTTGAAAAGTATGATTTCCTCCTAATAACTTAATTTCCCCATCATTTTAGCAAGACCTGTTTGCTTCAGTTAGATTAGGTTAGAAAGAAGTCACTTCTTTTACTCCATCTTCTTCAAAGTGTTCACTGTTAAGCAGCCTTTGGACATTTATACACATACTCCAGGAGGCAGAGTGGGGAGTGTGGGGGTGGGGGGAGTTTATTATTGGAACAGCATCAAAAGCTGCTTTAATTAAAGTGCCTGGAGCATCATGTGGATTAGTGTCTCCATACTGAAAAATGCTGGAAGGGACACTTTAACTAAAGCTCATTGAACCAGCTTTAAAGCACGCCCACCACCATTTTTCAGTGCAGCGACACTGATACACATAACGCTGGAGTCTGCTGGAGCGCAGTAATTACCATGCTCCAGGAGACTCCATTGGAAGTCTATAGGTGCCCTTTGTCTTTTCAGATTGCAGTTGTTTTCCTCTGTCTGCGATTATTCCTTTCCATCTGAGGAGTAAAGGATGTTGTGGCAGTGCACTGTGTGCGCCTGCCATTTTAAGAGCCTGGAGCTGGCAGCCTCCAGGTGCCTGATTAGGGCAGCCATTTTAGAGAGAAGGGCTGCCTTTATAAGCAGGGCAGTTTGGCTGCTGGAGGCCAGGCAGCAACATTGCCTGGCTGTAGGGTTGCTGTGAACGAGCCGGAGGTAAGGGGGAGCTGCAAGGGGATGGTTAGGAGGCTCCTGGTCCTGGGCATGACCTGAAACTGCACCCTGCCGGGAGTGGGTGGCCTGGTGGGGCTCTCAGTGGTGCGGGAGTCCCCAGGAAATGCCAGGCCAGTTACCACCCTGGTGGAAGGCAGGTTGGGGCGCCTTAACCCCTTGCTCCCACCACTGGGTGGGTAACCCCATGTGTAGTTTGAGGGGTCCAGGGGGCCAGTGTTGTGGAGAGGCCCAGAGGGCGGACCCGGAGAGAGAGTGAGGGGCTAGAGACCTGGCCCGAAGGGGATAGTACCCTCGACTGGCCCATGCTGGGGCCAGGACCAGAGAGGGTCAAAAGGACCAGGGGCCCACCGCAAGGGACGCCCAGGAACCAGGGGCCTGGGGTCCCGACTGGTCTGGAGGTGGGCCAGGGCCAGTTAGCCAAAGGTCCTGGGGGGACCACACCCGAGAGGGGAAAATGGCTTCGGGCGGGCTAGTAGCCCGGATGAAGGCGGAGAGGCCGCCTGATCAGGAGGGATCATAGAAGGGTCCTGTTTAGAAGATTCTGGGGCCCAGCATGGGGGCCGGTAAAGAAGAACACCATGATGCCATCTGCGAGGCTTGGGCTGCGGTATTAGGGGAGGTCGGAGCTGCAGAGTGCCCCCTGGCATCGGGGCATTACAATGGGTAGCCTCCCGCTTAATTGACATCTTAATTGAATCCACTATCATCAAAGGCGTGGTGAGCGAGATAGGCAGGCGGTTGCCCACCAGACAGGGGGCGGGCCGTGAAGATCGGCCCCGGGAGGCCCCCTGTCACAGATGTGTTCTTGAGTATCACAAGAATGGGAATGTTGCCCAGAATAATCTTTTACTAGGAGCTAGAGTGAAAATACATACCCTTCCCATTGTGTTGATCTATCTCTCAACTCTCGAAGTGCAACACGTGCAAGCAGAACCAAGGAAAATTTGTAGGGGCAGGAGATTTTTAAAAGCTTGTTTGTTCAGAATGGTTCCCTTCAGTTCAAAGGCAAGATGCATGTAACAAAAGAAATCTCATGAGGTTCAACAAGGAAGAGTGCAAAGACCTGCACTTAGGATGGAACAATCCCATGCATCAGTACAGGCTGGGGGATGACTGGGTGGGCAGCAGCTCTGCAGAAAAGGATCTGGGGGTTACAGTGGACAATAAGTTGAATATAGGCCAGCAGCATGCCCTTGTTGCCAAGAAGGCTAACAGCGTACTGGGCTGCATTGATAGGTGTGTTGCCAGTAGGGCAAGGGAAGTGATTATTCCCCTCTATTTAGCACTAGTGAGGCTACAAATGAAGGACTGTGTTCAGTTTTGGGCCCCCCACTACAGAAGGGATGTGGACAAATTGGAGAGAGTCCAGCAGAGGGTGACAAAAATGGTGAGGGGCCTCGAGGACATGACTTATGAGGAAAGACTTGGGGAACTGGGCTTATTTAGTCTACAGAAGAACAGACTCAGAAGAGACTTAATAGCAGTCTTCAGCTACCTGAAGTGGGGTTTGAAAGAGGATAGAACTAGACTGTTCTCAGCAGTGGTAGATGACAGAACAAGGAGCAATGATCTCAAGTTGCAGCAAGGGAAGTTTAGGTTAGATATTAGGAAGAATTTTCTCACTAGGAGGGTAGTAAAACATCGAAACAGGTTACCCAGAGAGCTCCATCCTTGGAGGTGTTCAAAACCCAGCTAGACAAAGCTTTGGCTGGGATGATCTAGTTGGGGCTGGTCCTGCTTTGAGCAGGGGGTTGGACTAGATGAGCTGCTGAGGTCCCTTCCAACCCTCATTTTCTGTGATTCTAAAACACATAGGCTATGTTGCTTTATTCACAGATAAATCCCAAAGTAACACAGTCAGTGGGTCACGTACAGGAAATTAAGTAGTGGAATTCATAACTGAAATACAAGGATCTGAGCATTTCCTTACTCTTGATGTAATGGTGTTCCATTCCATTTTGAGATGTATATGCTAGCAAAGTGTAAAGGTAACAAACTAAGGATGCAAACAAGCATTTGGAAGACCTGGCTTAGGTTAGGCAGCATGCTTTGAGCCATCAAAACCTAAGTTAGGCTCCTTTGTGTGCAAGCATTTGCATGGATAGCCAGAAGCAAAAACATTCGGGAACGGGCTGGTGAGATCAGGTGGCACTGGCAAGTCTGTGGTGGGGGTTGGTGGGTCCAGGGGGTGCTGTCTGATCCAGGGTGTGTGTTTGGGAGGGTAAAAATAGCCTTGTTGGGGTTGGGGAATGGGTGTAAAACTAGCACAGCCTCAGTGCTGTGGAGAGTGGTTGGGCTTTCTCCTCCCCAGGACTGTGTCTTTTTTCCATCAAAGACTAGGATTAGTTACAGAAGAGAATATCTGAATCTCCAGTTTTGTCTGTTCTATTCCCGTGCTGTTATTGACTCAGTGTTTAGAAAGCTAGCATGAATAAAAGTTGCAGCCAGACCTATAATGCAATATTTCTGTATTTACTGCCGCTAAATCATGAGCCACTCAGTTCAGCTAAAACTGTTAAAAAGATGCCTCCAGATTATTTAGGTTATATGTGAAGATGCTTTCAGTAATGAGTTATTAATATCAAATAGAAGCAGCTATATTTTAAAATTAAACATTGTGGAACTCCTTTTCCACAAATATTGGTGTCACTATCAAATGATCTCTTGCACCACCTCCGACTGGAAATGAAGTTTACTGCTTGCTATCAATCAAAACTTCACATTCATTAACTAATTGAAGAAAAAATAAAGTCACTTTTGCTCATGATACAGTATTTCGCAGTGAGTTATAAGTCAGCAGCATGTCCATTCCAGCATTACTTTATGGGTATTCTAATGATAGTGGTGGTTTTGCTTAGTGGATCTCATTTATCTTTGTGTACTGCTATATGTTATGGGGAATAGATGTGTAATACTCTGGAACTGTGCAGCTGTCAACTTCGCAGCTCTTCTTTGTAAACAGCTTGATTAAATGAAATGTCATTAGGAATATTTCTGCTAGGCTTTTATTTTCTTGTGAGTTTTCCCCCCTCCCCCCTTCTGTATCATTGATTCTGAGAAATATGTACCAGGGCATTTTCTGTAACAGGAAATAACCCTTAGAAAATTGAGAGAATCTAGTAAATTAGGGAAGGTCCACACGTGTGAGCCTCTGAATTTCCTCAGCCTAGCCTTCATGTTAATTGGACATAGCTGCATAAAGGACCCAATTCTCTGTAATGTGGAGTGTCCTTAACTCTGCACTGACACGAATGACAGCTAAGTATTCTCAGCACCTTCAAATATTGAACCCTTTAGTATTTGATCAGCATTTACCCTGATTCTAATTTTAATGGAATTCTTTCAGTCTTGGAGTCAATATTTTATATACAAATGTAGAAACTGAGCAAGGCCAGTATCAAGCCCTCTCACTTTCACTGTGTGCACATACACCCACACACTACCACCACCACCACTTATAGCTGGACTATAGTGGGGGGTTTTCATGCAAGGCTTCACATAAAAAAATATTTAGGAATTGAAGTTCCTGGATAGCCATTATTATGAAGCTGCCATTTTTGAGGAATATTAATTTCTTTTAGCCTCAGTTTACAACTTTTACCCCTAGTAGAAATGATTTTAAACCCCAAATTCCAGAAATCAAAACAAAGTAGTTTTTATCTGACAGTGAAGTCTGCTGTTGGGGGTTATGGACAACTTTTACACATGGGGCCTCAGCTGCCTGGTTAGAAAAGAATGCTAATGCTGAACTAAAATGCACTACTAACTCTCAAACTTTCTTTCCAACATGTCTGTAATTATGAAAACTTCACTAGAGTGCTAATCTCTTAGAGGGTATGGGGGCAGTATTTAAATGGAGCTTTTTTCTACATGGGTGTGGTCATAGTATTTTAGAATGTATTCTCTGGCAAATCATTTAGCTTTTATTGTTAAACACAATACGACTAATATTAATTACCCATGTCTGGACTTATTAAACAAATACCTGTGGGTTTTTTTTGCTTGTTCTCCCCTCCCCCCACCCTTCTCTAAATACAATTGCAGCCAGTGTGGACATCTCAGTGTTGTCTTCAGAGAATGCTGGGAAAAGACATAGATGGTCTTTATAAGATAATACATTTTCAGTTGGTTCACGTTGAAATGATTTGACAAGGACAGCATGTTTGTCCCTGGTTAGAAAGATTGGAACCTGTGTATAGAAACCTAAATTGATTTGATTCCCAACTCCCTTATCTTAAAATGTTTAGAAATAGGAAAGTTTTTATGATTTATTACTTGAAAGCAATAAAGTCTCTGGCTGACAAAATGCAGTGCATACCTGTTAACCCCATGTTCTGTCAAGTTGTTGTAAATACAATTGTCATGGGAATTTTTTTAATTTACAAGTGAGGGAGGGGTGGGGGGTTGGTCCATGATCCAAACAAATGCATATTGTTGGGTTTGGGGTTTTTTATGTATCTTCCTGTGTTGCTAATAAGAATGTAAGTAAACAGAGAGTGTATTTGTACTTTGGGTTCTGTTCCATTGTATGTTACAGGTTATGCATCACTGCATTTTTTCTCTTTTTGTAATTTGTCCTTCTTGTATGTGCTTGTAAAACAAAGTAATAGAAGTATTAACCCACTGTGTCAGAATGAAATCTAGGCAACTGGAAATCTGTTTTCACTTGGAGTATTGTTGACGTTGTTAGGGCTCTACTTTTACACAGGTGTCTTCAATTATGGATCATGAAGACACACTCAAGTGAAGTCTCTATCCTTCAAGATGCCTGAATTTTCCATCCCCGGCCTAGTAAAGCACTGCATGCTTAGCATTAGGTATATGAGCGCCAAGAGCCCACAGAAATCCCAAGGTACCTATGTGCTATTAATACGTGCCTGTTCTTATTGTGTTAGGAATTGGATACTTAGCACCTGGAAGCATCAAGCCCAAAGTGATACTTTAGAATGAACCTGGTAGTTAATTTATGATGCTTTTGTTGCCAATTTTTTAGTTTGGATTCGGGCAAGGTATTTATTTGAGGAATTTGGCCATTTTTTTTCTCCTGGAAATTTCTTTTCTTAAACTAATTCGTGTTTTTCAAAATTGTCCATTGAATCTTTTGTGGGAATATATTTCACCTTATGGGTTGTTTGAAAACGGTTTCCACCTTTTGGGGCCAGAATGTGGGCTAACTTATTATTACCCTTCCTGTTTCCCCAGGCTTCCTGTTTCCTTAGAGTCATAGAAACAGTCAAGATCAAGTGAAGCCAGTAATAAGATGTGGGAAGGTGTTCCTGTGTTTTGGGGAGAGGGGTGATGGCTGTTGTTTAGGTTTAGAGCTGTTTAAGGAGATGAAGCATTTACACAGATTCCCCTGGGATTTACCAGAGTTAGAAAAAAGTTTTCAAAGGCAAATTCCAGACTTTTTGTGTGTAGAGTCTATGATCTGGCCTCTTGGCCTTTGTTAAACTAATGAAACAAAGGGGTATGACTGAAGGTCCTTTCTTGGACAAAATTACCAAGGAAGTCAACTGGGGAAGAAGGAGGGACTTTACTTGAAGAATGGGTTCTGCCCTGTAGAAGTAATATTATTTTTGACATGTAGGAGGTCATTTATGGTAAGGATGTCAGTTAATCTGTTCCCACAAAACAGCATTGGGCATGGCTACACCAATAAACTTGTGTTGAAGGATGTGCTAGGATATGTCACAGCGAAGCACTCTGTGCTTGCTACTCTACTGAATGGCTATAATGTAGCCACGTTATCATGATTCTGAGTAAACCCTAAATAGAGCAGTCTAATTTTTATGTAACTAGCACTTCACTAAAGTTGACAAGAGTTTAGGGATCTCTAGTGTGGTCCTTTGATGCAGGCATGCTCACTGTATACTATCTCTAGGCCCGCAAGCATGAATATTTTTCTGAGAAGTTTGGCTTAAGTCATTCTTCTGTGGTTCATCTCCTTCAACAGAATGGGTTTCATCCAATTCCCAACAGATCTCTGAGGCCCCAAGCACGTTGCCTGCTGCAGATACAGTTGTGATGAAGTCTTTGTGGTATCACAGGAAACAGCTGGTTGTTCCTGCAGACATGACATCAGCCCTTTGGAAATCCTGAGATAAATTCTTCAGACCCAGAATATATTAACTCTTTTTCAGAGCACGTGTATGCTTTGTGTTCCTTTTAGTAAAGGAGCACCACAGTGAAGGAATAGGGAAACACGAGGGACATGAGAGCTAGTACACACTCACAAGCATGGAATTTATATGTTTGGCTCTAGGACCTGTTGACTTTAGGGAAGTAGCTTTATAAGAACTTCAGAAAAGATAGGAATATAGGACTGAAAGGGACCTCCTGGATCATTGATACTGGTCCTGTGCTATTACAGAAAATGATGGTATATATCCTAAGTAAACTCTCCTCCATTGGCCATGCTATCTTGTATGTTAGAAGAGTTATAGCTCACATTTGCAACACCCGAAAATGGGAGGGCATAACCTGAAGTGATATGTTAGGAGAAAGTCAAAGTACCGGCTCACAGAGAATTCTGTTCAAGTTCTCCTTCCGTGATATAATCCTGTCTACACTTTTTTTTTTTTTTCTATCCCTTCTGTCACAGGCGGAGAAAGACCGGGGTGACTCCCGGGTCCATGGGGGAAGCCCCAGGGCCAGGGGCAGAGGGCAGAATGGAGAGGAGAAAGAATAAAAAAGACAATTTACTTTCCACAGGATGGGAGGAAGAGCAGAGACGGCAGGAGAAGCTTGCACATGGCGTGGATCACGCCTTAAATTACTTACAGCTGGAGGATGATGTCACATCTAATCACCAGCCGGCAGAGATCAAAGGGCCGGAGGCGAAAAGGAGTGGGGGGTGCACGTGGCTGCCGGGAGGGAGCCTGGCCGGTGGAGCCGACCGGAGGCGCAGAACACCAGAGCTGACTGCTGGCACTCATTACGGCAGATTAAAGGAACCTGAGGGTGAGCCAGTGCCCGAGGCCAACATAACTGCAGGAGAGCCAAGAGAGAGGGAGGTGTAAGAGCCCTGGCAGTGTGGAGAGGACAACGGACTGAGGAAGACCCGGAGAGAGCGCTGCTGTCCGGGGAAGACCTGGAGAGAGGGCTGCTGTCCAGGGAAGACCCAGAGAGAGGGTCACGCTGGTGGGATACCGGGCAAGGAGTGACAGGAATCTGAGATAGAAGGAGAGAGCCACTGAACCGAGCCACGGGCAAGTGACCTGGTCGCCTAGCGGAGGGGTAGAGAGGCTACTGTCTCCATGAGGAAGCCTAACAGGGGCGGGGTTATGCCTCTCATGAGGCCCATTGAGTTTTTATTTAAGTTTTGAAAGGCGTTTTATGTTCCCCCGGATTAGAAGGGGCTAAGGTCATGACAGCAGGGAGCTAGAGCGAGGGGTGAGCTCGTTATTTGTGTATCTGGGGAATTATTTGGGCACCCACAGAAACAGCCAAGATCTGCCAGGCTGGGTAAGGGTGAGGTGCAGGGGAGGAGGAGCCTCGCAGAAGACATCTATGACGCAGGTGACTGACAAGGGTAACCGCGCTACACGAAGCCCCACCCACTGAAAGATTAAAGTTGTGGCAGGCAAGAAAGGTCGGACTGCGGCGAGTGGAAAAACCTCTCAGAAGGCCACCTGTGATGGCAAGCCGAGTACCAGTAAGCACTCGGAGCAAGGAAGCCCAAGGTAAGATGTATGAGGCCCGGTGGGTACAAAGTGGTGCATTGGCCAGGAACCTGCACAAGGGGCCAGGTGCAGAAGAACAATTGATGATGCAGCCACCTATCGCTAACACTCCTGATGCATTTAGCCAGAATTTACAGTTGCTCACACAGATTGTGGACACGCAACAGCAGATGTTACAACGACAACAAGAATGGATGAGACCGGGCGTGTTGGCCTTTAAGATGCTGCGAATGACTAGTGAAGATGACCCCAAGGCCTATATTGAGGCCTTTGAACGCCATGCCATCCTCACGGGCTTGGATAAAGTTTTCTGGGCGGGCCAGTTAGGGGCTTTCGTAGTCGGAAAGGCCCAAGTGGCATATCGAGCGATGCCAAGAGATGAGGCCTGGGATTACGATGCAGTTAAGGCAGCCATGCTATACAGGCTTGAAATTAATCCTGAGCACTACCAGCGCAAGTTTTGGGCCAAGAAAGGGGCGGAAGAGAGATGCCCACATCTCTTGTTGCAATTGTTGCGTAACCTATTTGGTAAATATATTAATCTGGCCACGTGTGACAGAGAGGCCGTGGTGGATCAGATAATCCTGGAACAATTCCTCGATGATCTAGAGGGGCATATGCAGCAGTGGGTGCGACAGCACTCGCCTTCATCTTGCGAGGAAGCTCTAAAATTAGCGGAGGCCTTCGTGGCCTCAGAGGGATTCTTCCCAAAAGAAAGGCGCATCCCAGCCCACTCGGCGGGGGTTGTAAAGGAGGTGGAGAGGAAAAAGGGTCCCGTCCGAAGCCCGGTACGAGACATCGTCTGCTTCCACTGTGGGAAGGTGGGTCACTTTGCCAGGGAGTGCCTGAACCATACCCCAGAGAGGTGGTGACCGGAGCAGTGGAACCACGGAGGAAATGAGAGCCGCAAGGATGCCCAGGCTGGGGAGCCAAAGGATTGCAGCTTTGGGTATGGTGGGAAAGATGCCATATGGGAGCGACCTGCGGTGCGGGCACAAATGAGCGGCTGCAAGGTGTGGGCGGTGTTAGACTCGGTGTGTGCGCAGTCTAACAGTGTGGTGACAGCGCCAAAGATAGCGGAGGAATGGGCATTCTAGAAGAGATTCTGACAGATCAAGGGCGTACCTTTATGTCTGGTGTATTAAAAACAGTATGTCAGACATTGAAAATCCGACAATTGCGCACCTCCGTCTATCACCCTCAAACAAATGGGCTGGTGGAGAGATTAAATGGGACCCTAAAGACAGTATTGTGCCGGTGTCTCCAAGGGAATCTCCGAAAATGGGATTTGCTAGTCCCACTCATATTATTTGTATTACGAGATACCCCTTCTGATTCCCTGAAGTACTCGCCGTTTGAATTGGTATTGGGGCACCGCCCTAGGAGTCTGTTGCAAGTGTTAAGAGAAGGGTGGGAGTTACCGGTCACTCAGGAACAGAATGCATCGGAATATCAGCAGGCATTCCAGCATCGACTCCAGATAGTGCGGGAAGTGGCCACTGAAAATCTGTGGCAGGCCCAACAGCAACAGAAGGAGAGGTATGATAGGCAAGCCCGGTCATGAGAGTTCCAACCCGGACAGAAGGTACTCGTGTTGCTGCCTACCTCCACTAGTAAGGTATTGACCCAATGGCAAGGCCCATTTGAAATCGTAAGGAGGGTAGGGCCCGTCGACTACGAGGTGTTCAGGCCGGGACATCTTAAGCCAAAACAAATTTATCACGTTAACCTTTTACAGGAATGGAAACAACCTGAGGGTTGAGCGACTTTCACGGAGGAGGAAGATTTCGGACCCCAAGGGAGAGAGGTCAAACCAGAATCACGGGGCCCACCGATATAAGTAGGGGAATCCTTGACACCCAAACAGAAGCAAGAGGTCCAGCAGATCCTAAAGGAATTCAAGGGGACATTTCGGGAAGAGCCAGTGTGGGTGCAGGGCACTTACCACTATATACAAACGCCTCCTGGGGCTATAGTAAGAGATCGATGGAGGCCCATACCCCACTATCTGACAAGTGCCATAAAAAAGGAAGTAGACAAGATGCTAGAATTAGGAGTCATAAGGCCCTCACGAAGTCCTTGGCGAAGCGCCATCGTGCCAGTACCCAAGCCTGACGGCACTTTGAGGCTATGTGTAGTTTACCGGCGGCTAAATGAAATTGCTATATTCGATGCCTTCCCAATGCCATACGTTACAGAGTTGGTGGAGAGAAATGGGTCTGCTAAGTTTATATCCACCCTAGATTTAGTGAAAGGCTATTGGCAAATACCCGTGGCCCCACAGGATAAGCCCAAAACAGCCTTTGGTATGCCTTGGGGCTTATACGAATTTATAAAGATGCCATTTGGATTACATGGGGCGGTGGCCACGTTCCAACGATTAATAGAAAAAATTCTAGCTCCACATACAGATTATGTGGCCGCTTCTATTGATGATATTGTGATTTTTACCCAGACATGGGCACAGCATGTCAGAGCATTGAGAGCAGTGTTGAGGGAGTTGAAGACAACAGGATTAACAGCCAACCCCAAAAAGTGCACTTTAGCCCAGCAACAGACCAAATATTTAGGTTTCTTGGTGGGACAAGGGACCATATGACTGCTAGTGGGCAAAGTAGAAGCTATCAAGAAATTTCAACCACCGCAAACACCAAAACAGCTTCGCTCCTTTTTAGGATTGGTAAATTATTATTGGCGGTTTGTTCCTCAATTTTCAGAGCTAGCGGCACCCCTGTCAGATGCTTTGAGGGGACCCCAAAGCAAAAAAATAAATTGGACTCAAGACATGCAAGGAGCTTCATGAGACTGAAAGACGACTTATGTAAGGATGTGGTGATACACACTCCTAATTTTGACAAACTGTTTATTTTGCAGACGGATGTATCAGAAATGGCCGTAGGAGCGGTTCTCACACAGGACGACGGTGGGGTTCGATGGCCTGTGGCATATGTCAGTCGGAAGTTGCTACCAGCCGAGACAAAGTACGCCACAATCGAACGAGAGTGTCTAGCCATAAGATGGGTGGTGGAACATTTCAAATATTACTTGCTGGGGCGGGAGTTTATCTTGATCACAGATCATGCCCTGCTAAAATGGCTTAACACAGCAAGAATGGACAACGCCCGAATTATGAGCTGGGCTTTGGTGCTACAACCATACAAGTTCTGCATAATGCACGAGGCCGAAGCAAACAACATAATGGCGGACTTTCTCTCTAGATACTCTGCTGCCTCTTGTGAAAACATAGCAGAACCAGAGCATAAGACCAGTCCAACGGGTACAGGTAGGATCGCGACACCCCTGAATGGATCACCCCGAGGCAGCTTAAGGGGGGGGTTATGTCACAGGTGGAGAAAGACTGGGGTGACTCCCGGGTCCATGGGGGGGAGCCCCAGGGCCAGGGGCAGTGGGCGGAATGGAGAGAAGAAAGTAAATTGTCTTTTTTATTCTCACCGCAGGGTGGGAGGAAGAGCAGAGACAGCAGAAGAAGCTCACGCGTGGTGCAGATCACGCCTTAAATTACTTACAGCTGGAGGATGATGTCACTTCTAATCGCTGGCCGGCAGAGATCAAAGGGCTGGCGGTGAAAAGGAGTGGGGGAGGAGGGAGCCTGGCTGGTGGAGCCAGCTGGAGGTGCAGAATGCCAGAGCTGACTGCCTGCACTCATTACGGCAGATTAAAGGAACCTGGGGGTGAGCCAGTGCCCGAGGACAGCATAACAACTGCAGGAGAGCTGAGAGAGAGGGAGGTAAGAGCCCCAGCGGCGCAGAGAGGACAACGGACCGAGGAAGACCCGGAGAGAGGGCTGCGGTCCGGGGAAGACCCAGAGAGAAGGTCACGCTGGTGGGATACCGGGCAAGGAGTGACAGGAATCTGAGATAGAAGGAGAGGGCCAGTGAACCAAGTCACGGACAAGTGACCTGGTCACCTAGCGGAGGGGTAGAGAAACTACTGTCTCCATGAGGAAGCCTAACAAGGGCAGGGTTATGCTTCTCGTGAGGCCCATTGAGGTTTTTATTTAAGTTTTGAAAGGTGTTTTGTGTTCCCCTGGATTAGAAGGGGCTATGGTCGCGACAGCAGGGAGCTAGAGTGAGGGGTGAGCTCGTTATTTGTGTATCTGGGGAATTATTTGGGCACCCACAGAAACAGCCAATATCTGCCAGGCTGGGTAAGGGCGAGGTGCAGGGGAGGAGGAGCCTCGCAGAAGACGTCTATGACGCAGGTGACTGACGAGGGTAACCGCGCTACACGAAGCCCCACCCACTGAAAGATTCAAGTCGTGGCAGGCGAGAAAGGGCGGACTGCAGCACGTGGAAAAACCTCCCAGAAGGTCACCTGCAACGGCAAGCCGAATACCGGTAAGCACTTGGATGAAGGAAGCCCGGGGTAAGATGTATGAGGCCCGGCGGGTACACCTTCATTGGTTATTTCTAGGCATATCTGCTGCTAGCTACTACAGACATGTTTTTTCATTTCTAGATGGCAGAATACATGTTGATTTATGCACCTCTTTTGGGAATTTGTGTGTGTGTGAGTGTGTATTTTCTGTACCTTTTAACTATCAAAAGGAGCATCTGGCCCCTAGCACTGAAAAGTCTGATTGCAGTTTAGTCAGAAGTTTAATCACATAATGAAGTGTTCCCCAAAACTATAATATTCTTGGTAAAATTGTGTGGCTATTTCCATAGGAAACTTTGGACTTGTGGTATACAAAATTTACAGATGTAAATTAATTATTAAGACATCTTTCTGGGCTCGGTGTATATGTGACTGACCATTCTTATTATAACAGGATTTCATAGTTTCATAGCTGTTAGGGGCTGGAAGGAACCTAACAGATCATCAGGTCCAGCCCCCCCTGCACTTGGGCAGGAAAGACTGCTGCGGTCAGATGACCCAGGAAACTGGGAATGGGCGCCAAGATGCTTTTTGAAGATCGCCAGGGTGGGTGACTGTACCACCTCTGGTGGGAGCCTGTTGTTTGAAGTATTAATACTTTGAAGTATTAAAATGCTTTTTATATAATTGCATATGAATTAACTGTATCACAAATATAAAGTATATAACTTTTATACTAAGTATAAGCTGATGGAAAAGGATGAATGAGTTCTTAAGGACGCAAGCCTGAGACTTGGGGTTCAGTTCCCTGTTCTGTCACAGACTATTTGTGTAATACTAAGCAATTCGCCTAATCTATGCTATGCCTTTGTTCCCCATCTGTATAATGACCATAACAG
>NC_081826.1:111182500-111255000 GCF_030867095.1 Alligator mississippiensis
TTAAGTGCATATGTAAATGTGCCCAGTATCTTTTAGGCTTGGTGAGTAAATTTTAGAGATTAAGGCCTGCCCATACCAGGGAAACTGTCCAAGTGGTCTTGAAAGCTTTTCATAACATAGCTTCCAATGTAGCACCTTCAACAGTAGGAGTTCTGTGAGACAGGGACCTGTATTTAGGTAGAATTCATTATAGTGGGAGAACAACGTAGGAAGTACCTTTTCCTAAAAGTATTAGTATTCACTAAAGAATAAATTTGGGGAGAGGGGCCAGGAAAACTTTCCTAAAAAAACAAATCTAGATTCTGTAACAGAGCCCAGGTTTTCTAAGTCCTAATCTAGCACACTGTTCATTAGACCTCATTCTCTTTGGCCCTTTTCCTCCCAAAGGGGTCTATTCCCAACACCAGTAATGTAACAGTGAGCGAGTGGGGCATGAGCCCCATGGTGCATCAGAATAGAGTTGGCAGGGTGCCCTCATTTCCTGCAGTGGAGAGGGCAGATAAACAGTGGCATGTGGCTGGTGCTTCTCTGATGTGAGAAGGAAGACATTACCTCTTCCCTCCCCTTCTGCCTCCCCCCTCCCCCCCCCCAAAAAAAAATACATGGGTTTTTTGGGCACTAGACACACATGTGATGGCAAAAAATGGTGCCAACACCCTCTCCCACAGCAGTGAACCTCAGAGTGCTGCCCCTGTACCATGTGCTGCTGCTGCCCAGGGCACAGTACTGGCCAATTTTCTCTCTGCTTAACAGTATAATCAGTCCTAGAAACAAAGAACAATTAATTTTTGAAGCCCTTGCTTCCCATGGATGTAGGACTAAGGGTCTTGTTATACATTAATATTGGGTGCAATATATTAATATTGGGTGGCTCCTGGAACTCTTAACCCCCAGATTGTCCATACATTAATACCTGAAGCTAGTTTTAAGGGCTTTTTAGGTGGCTTAAAGTTATGCCACTCCAGCCTAGGTTTATCTCTGATCTCTGTTACACCAGCTCATATTCCATTAAAGTGTGACCCCTTTCCCATCCTCCTGTCCTGGGTGGATAAATTTTCTGCTCCCTGAACCCTACTGCCCAGGTGGTGGTTCTAGCACCAAGCCAACTCCCCTTTCCACCCCTGATCTTCTAGGCCCCTGCTGGCTGGGATGTGTGACTAATCCAAACTCAAGCTGACATAACCACTGATCAACATTTGTGCAGATTAGTGTAACATGACCCTAACATTCAGTCTTGCTCAGAAAGGATGCTTATAGTGCTTAGTTATAATACTTCTCTAACTTAGATCCAGGATCTCCCTCTTCCTCCATCCTAGTTAACTGATGTTTATCAGAGGACCTATGTAATTATTAATTGTGGGGCTATGGCTTCTACTGTTAGTGTTGGTACCTGGTGTTGTTAATTGTTGGTGTTGGTTTGCCATGGTCTTATTAATTAATGAAATGATCAGCTGTAAAGGGGAACAAGTCTCTGTGTTCTTGCTGTTTGCTGCTTCTGTCTAAAAAAGGTACATCTACACTACAGCTGAGAGGCAAGATGGCAGTATGGTAGGCACACCCAAGCTACTTTTAGTCAGGCTGGGTGCTAATGGGTGCTAATAATAGTGAAGGTCTGGTCATACAGATTTCAGCAACTGCTGTTATTCAAGCCTCCTGGAATCCCAAGATATGTACCTCAATTGGGCTGAATTTGTCTCACTTGTTCTGAGCCTAAGCTAGCTCATTGTTCTTATTATGTGCCCTTGCATTTCTGACTGCAATATAGATATGCCCTAAAGGAGGAATTGTGTACTAATGATAAAAACATAGGATTAGGAGATGGGAGGTTGGAGGTTCTGTTTCTGCCTTCATGGACTTGGTGCTATATTTAAGTCACAGCCTCTTGCTCTTGGGTTTCTCATCAATTCAGTGGGAAACTTTATCTCAGTTACTCTGAGAGTATAGTTAATGCTTGTAAAGCAATAGTTGTCACCCAGTTTCTTTAAAGGGTGAAATTACAAGCACTTTAAGCAGAATCCAGAAGTTTGAAAATGCATCAGCAGGATCTCCTTAGCTTCTTCTGGTGACAGGTATTGCTCTTGCCTTGATGTCATTCTGCATTCCCAATTGCAAGCATAACAGGATCTTCTACAACCTTCCCAAATGTCTTCACACAGGGGAGTGAAGACTGAATAGTGGCTTGTATTGGAAAGTGCACATTGGCCTTGGTGACATCCTGTCTGGTCATGATGTCACATCTTTCACACTTCTCTAATTTGCAACACTTCTCCCACTTAATTTCTGCTTTATGATTTCTGGTAATAACTGTCCTAATCTGGACCTACCTTGTATAATTTACCTTCTATTTTTCTCTTTTTACTACATTTGACCTCTCCTTATTTTGTACTGTGGCCTGCTTGCCGCAACATATTGGAGGTTTTCCTCTCCTACATAAAGGTTGGCAGCTTCTCCTTCTGTCTGGCACTCTTCCGCATCTGACTTCACTCCGTTTAACTATTCTTTTCTCCGATATTGGCTTCTGTGCATCCCTAGTTTATCTCCTCCTCCTCTATTTCAAACTTCCTACTAGGTATACTATTAAAGCTGGGCTTTGGCTCCTAGTGCTTTTAAGTAAAGAGGAGGATGACAGGAGGATAAAATCCCATCTTCCACTCCTTAATGGCTTAGGTCTCATGGTGTAAGATTTAATCATCAGTTTATTTCTTCCTGGATATAACAATCATAGAATATACACATTATGATACCAAATGTAGGTTATTCCATTTTGGTGGTTTTATTTCCCAAACTTGTGTTTGTCTTGTAACAAACATTGAACTACTGTTGTAAAATCAGTCTGTCTACTTATATCTAGGCATTAATACTATCCTTCAGTACAGTCTAGTAAGTGATTCTTGCTTTCTTAATTTCTTCCCCACCCTCCCCTGTATTCATATTTTGACTTGGACTTCTAAGTGTGTTGAACTTTTCATTTTCCACTGACTTTATTAGTATAACAAGAAAATGGGGAGGGGGGGGTTATGGTATGAGAACCATTCTTTTATTCAGCTGAGTTTTATATTTTACTTCCAACTAGTCAACTCTGGGAAATCATTTTTTGACTAGGGAAAGGAAGGACAGACTGAACCACCACATTCCCCATTTTCTATCAAAGTGACCTATTGCTCCATGTCTGTGCCTCTATCGCTCAATTATTGCAGACACTGAGCATTTCAGACTTCATTCATGTGCATGTGCTAGTTACCCTGTGGGAGAAAAAAGGGAGGAAAAAATTCAGGCCAGTGATCTAAACAGAAGTGCCATGAGAGTATAGTGATGGTTTTTATTTAGCATGGTCAATGATCAGCAGTAAACCACTTTCTCTTCTCACCCTGAGCAAGTAAAATAAACGTTGCTGAACAATCTGCTGCTGTCATCTATTCTAGCTCAGCTTAGCTTAGCCTCTTTCACCCCATGTAGTAATAATTCCTAGCTCTCACATTATACTTTTCATCTATATGCTTCAAAGTGATTAGGGGCACTGAAACATAGATAAGACACTGACTTGCCCAACTGACCTGCAAAACAGAAGTGGTTAATTAAACTCAATTCTCCTAAATCCAGTGCTCTGTTTAACTACACACTGCCTCCATAATGTTGCTACTTCTTGAAGGGTTATGAACATTTTAATAATCTATTGATGGGATCATAGGAAAGTGGGGCTGAAAGAGCCCTCACAAGGTCATCTAGATCAGCCCATTGCTCAAGGCAGAATCATCCCTGCCTAAGCCATTCCAGCCATGTCTGTTTAACCTGGTCTTGAAAATTTCTAGGAATTGAGATTCCACAGCTTCTAGGTACTGTGTTCCAATGCTTGAGCACCCTCATAGTCAGTAAGTTCTTCCTAATCTTTGACCTAAATTTCCCCTGCTGAAGCTTGAGGCCATTGCTCCTAATCTTGTCCCCTACAGCCACAGAAAAAGGCCCAACTGCCCTGTAATTGCCTTTCAGTTATTTGAAGACTGTTATCAATACCCCTCCCGCCCCCCAGTCTTCTCTTCTCCAGACTAAATAACCCTAGTGGGGGGGGGGGGGGGTCAGCCTTTCCCTATAAATCTTGCTTCCCAGGCCCCTAAAAATCTTTTTGACCTGTGCCCTTTAATATATTAATTAACAACTTGGATGAGGGGGTGGAAATCTCAATTATTAAGTTTGTGGATGATACCAAGCTATGGGGAAATGCAGGCACACTGGAGGATAGGGTCAGGATCCAGGATGATCTTGACTGACTGGACTCATGGGCGAAATGGAATCAAAGTCCTTCATCTGGGTTGGAACACCTTCACCATTACTACACAATGGGTGGTGGTCCATTGACTGGCATAGCATCTGAATGAGACCTGGGGGTTATGTTTGCCCAGAAGATGAATAGGAGCCAGCAATACAATGAGGTCACCAGGAAAGCAAACAGAACTCTGGTGTGCTTCAGCCACTGTGTGTCCAGTAGATCCAGGGAACTGCTCCTCCCTCTCTATTTGGCACTGGTGAGGCCTCAGCTAGAGTATTGTGTCCAGTTCTGGGCATCGCACTTAAAGAAGGACATGGATAAGAACAAAGAAGGGCCACCCACCCGCATGGTCAAGGGCATGGAGGATAGGCCCTACAAGGAGAGACTCTGGGAACTGGGCCTGTTCAGTCTGAGTTAAGAGAAGGCTGAGAGGTGACTTGATAGCCACCTACAAGTACATCAGGGGTGAACAGCAAGATTTAGGCAAGTAACTCTTCAGGAAGGCACCTCAAGGGAGGACAAGGGCCAATGGACATAAGCTTATAAAGGGTAAATCGGGAACACACTCTCAACAGAGGTGGTACATTCACCATCCGTGGAGATGTTCAAGAGGAGGCTGGACAGGCACCTTGTTGAGCTTGTCTGAGCCCAATAACTTCCTGCCCATGGCAGGGGACTGGACTTGATGATCTTACAGGTCCCTTCCAGTTCCATGATTCTATGCTGGATTCTCTCCAATTAGTCCACATTGTTCTTGAAGTGTGGGGCCCAAAACAGGACAGAGTTCTCCAGGTGAGGTCTTGCTAGTACTGAATACAGCAGAATAATCACTTTCCTTGATTTGCAAGTGGACACTTCTATAAATACAACCCATATGCTCTTGGCTTTTTTTGTAACAAAAGCATACTGTTGGCTCATATTCAGCTTAAATAACCTTTAGGTTATTTATTTTCCATATGGGTTCGAGGGAGGGGTGATATGTCATAACCAGCGGTGTGCTATTTGTTGGGGGTTTTCTTCTGTACTGCAGCAGTTCTTCACGTGGTATCTGGGTGGCTCTTTCAAACGTGCAATCTATCTCTTTGGAAGAGTGTCCAGAGATACAGCCAAGCCCTTAGATACCACCGAACTTGCACTGAAGAGAACACCCGGGATTGCCACCTCACCGATCTTAAAAAGACTTTCACCCAACAAGGACACTTCTCCAGAAAGAGAGATCACAAGTTTGAAAGAGTGGAAAGTACGGGAAATCCTCAAATAATCGCAACCCATACTAGAAAGAGACCCTATTCTTAACGAGATCTTCCCAGAGCCACCCATCCTAGCCTTCAAACAAGCACCGAACCTCGCCAACCTCATCACCAGAAGCAAACTTCCTCAGACCCAGAACACACCAAATGGATCCAGACCGTGCCATGACAAGAAATGCAAAACCTGCCAACACATCTCCACCACCCCCACAATCACTACACCCCATAACAGAGCCATCAGCATTCCCGGATCTTACAGCTGCACCTCCAGAAATGTAATATATCTCATCCAATGCACCAAATGCCCTGATGGAAAATACGTAGGAGAGACCAAACAACAACTGCACCCCAGAATGAATGCGCACCGGAAATCTATCAAAGACAGAAATACCCAATTACCTGTGGGAGCACATTTCTCACAAGAAAACCACTCTCTCTCCAATCTCTCAGTCCTGATCCTCCAAGGAAACTTACAAAACACTTCCCAGAGACAAGCCTATGAACTCCACTTCATCAGCCTCCTGGACACTAAAAATCATAGACTAAATATAGACATTGGATTTCTGACACATTATAACCTGCCTGACAGCTGACTTCCCAGGCACTTCTCCACTGCTCCCCCTTCTCTCTCCCCCCACCCACCCAGCCTGTCTCTCACCCACTGACTCCTCAATCTACATTTTCACTGACTACCTGTCTTGTATGCATACCAGACCAGCCTCTGACTTTTTTACTTTTCATTCCATCCAGGAAGAGCACACATCAACTGCTGAAACTTCTTTAGCCTGACGAAGGGTTTTTGAACCCGAAAGCATGCTTAAAAATGGTTCTCTAACTATTTAAGTTGGTCTAATAAAAGATATCGGATTCACCCAAAGAACCTTGTCTGCCTATGTCCTTAGACCAACATGGCTACAACCTACACCCCTGTAAGTGCCATCTAGGCATCTTAAAAGCTACACCATTTTGAGCAAAGATTATGTTTGAGCTATGCTGCTTAGCTTCAGTTAAGTTAACTTCTGGGTATTCACCTGAGATAAAACCACAAATCTGTGTCCAGTATCCAAGGAGGCACTGCTTCCAGGTGGCATAGCTGTCCTCCAGGACTCTGTGGCCCTAAACTGATGGCTGGGAATAGCTGGGCAGCAGGTTGTTGGGGATGGGGCTAATAGGGAGGGAGAGGAAATGGGTGATGGGGTTGGGGGGCTGAGTGAGAAGGGTAGCTGCTCCCCTCTACTCCATTTATTTTCCCTTCCACCCTGGATTGACCCCCTGCCACTCCAATCACTCCCCTTTTCCCCCATCAGTGCCTCTACCCCTGGATCACTGTCCTGATCCTCTGAGCAGTTAGAGAGTGGTGGAGGTAACAGTTGCAGGGTTCCCTCTCCCTGCCTGTTCCTGGGTCCCTACAGATCATACTGACACCTTTGTTGGACCCTGCAATTGAAGGAGGGGACAGTAAGGTGCAAGGAGCTGCTGGGCAACTGTGGGGCCCAGATCTAGGTGCACAAGGGTGATGAAGGTTTCAGGTGGGGATGGGGTGGGAACCCTATTCCACTGCCCCTCTCATGCTGATGGGGGTGGAAGGGCTGATCAGAGAATGGAGGAGGAATCCAGGGGCTGAATGGTGGCAATGGAGCATTTTGGAGGGTGGGGAGAGGGATCTTGGAGTCATTGGGTCCAGAGGAGGGCCACCCGCATGATCCGGGGACAGCAGGGCAGACCCTACAATGAGAGGCTATGGGACCTGAACCTGTTCAGCCTTCACAAGAGAAGGCTGAGGGGGGACCTTGTGACTGTCTATAAACTCACTAGGGGGGACTGGAAGAGTTTGGGGAGACCTTGTTTCCCCCAGCGCCCCCCGGGATAACAAGGAATAACAGCCACAAGTTGTTGGAGAGTAGGTTCAGATTAGACATCTGTAGGAACTACTTCACAGTTAGGGTGGCTAGGATCTAGAACTAACTTCCAAGGGAAGTGTTGCTGGCTCCTACCCTGGGGGTCTTTAAGAAGTGGCTTGATGCCTACCTGGCTGGGGTCATTTGAGCCCAGTTTTCTTCCTGCCCAGGCAGGGGGTCGGACTTGAAGATCTACAAGGTCCCTTCCAACCCTACTTCTATGATTCTATGATCTAAGGGGCAGTCAGTCAGTGTGTGTGTAATCACTGAGCCATACGATAACGTCCTCAGTGGCCATGTGCAGTTCCTGTAGTCCACCGCTGAACAGCAGGCAGTTATAGCCAATATGCAGAATGGTATGCATTTTGCCACAGATGCAGTCTGAGTTGTCACAAAGACCCCAACAGTGGAGGTCGGCAACTCGCAGACCTTGCCCTGTCCAGAACCTATTCAACAAGGCGCACTAACGGCATGGTAGGTTGAAACCAGGTGTGCAGACTGTAGGATATGTGATAAGGAACTTGTTTGGTGGTGATGTTCATCTCCATTCCTCATCTAAGGGGCATAGGAGAGTCCTTCCCCCAGTCCTCCCCAGCCTATACTGTGGCTACAGAGGCAGTGACTGGTAGAGGCATGGACCACATTTGTAGCCCCTAGCCATACCCCTGCTCACCAGCCCTTTAGTGGCAGGTTTGAGCAGTAATCATTAGAGAGGGTATTAACCCAAACCATGTGACTGTTCATTAACATTTGTTAACCTTAACACAAACTAGCATTCCTTAGAACTAGCACTTACTAATCCTAACATGTAATTTCAAAGTTATAAGCAGCCTACTTAAATCTCCTGCCCTCAAGCTCTTTCTCTTGCCTTTTGCCTTGTGCAGCATAGTAAAGAAATACTGTGGCCTCACTTAGGTACCAGAAGTGGTCCAGCAGTACTAACATGAAGCGCTACACAGGCTAGTTTACCCAGCTTCTAGCCCATGCTGCCATGGATAGACTACTTCTGGGACCCCAACTAGGATATTTGCAACTAGCTCAAGATCCCCTTACTTACGTACCTCCATATAGCATAGCATTGTCTTAGTCTCCACAAGTATAACAGCATTAATAATTTCAGCAAATGTCTTTTACTTTTCCTGTGCTTGTCTTAGCACTTTTATCTCTTTCTGCCCTAATTTATAGGGTTATATGAAGCTTCGGTAGCCGATTCTATTCAGAGGAGATTCGGCCCGATTCGGGGACCAAATCTCCAAATCCAAATTGAATTGGGAGACCCATTAAAAAGTCTGAATTGAATCGGAAGCCTCCAAATTGATTAGGAGATTCGGGCGGTCCCTGCTCACTGCCGCAGGGAGCTGGACCTGGGCTCTGTGCCGGTAAGTATGGGGCAGGGGAGCTGAGGAAAGGGACCATTGGGCAACCTCCACCTGGCCCCATCATCTGCCAGCTCTCTGAGTGCCCCACCATCAGGTCTCCCACCTGTCCATTCCCCCGGCCTCCCCCCAAGGCTGCCCCACCTGGCCCCAGTGTCCTAGCAATTAAAAACAAAAAAACAAAAGAAGGGGGGAAAAAAGCCCTGCATTCACTAGCTGCAGCAGCAACAATTAGGGCTCTGGGGACTCATGGAAGAGCCCCCCCATGCAGGGGGGGGCAGCAGGAATCATCCCCCCTGCCTGGTACCTGCACAGCCGGTCTCATATCACACGGGTGCAGTGTGGCTCAGCAGGGTGCCGTGCACTGTCCTGGAGCTGGGGTGGCTCCAGCAGTCACCCAGACCCCAGTAGCAGTCAGTACAAGTGGTCCCAGCTCCTGGACACTGCATGGATCACCATGGTGTCCTGCCAAGCTGCACTGCACTTGTGCAATATGACAGCTGCTGCATGGGTGCCAGGCAGGGGGTGCCCAATCCCCACTGCCCCCCACTGCCCTGTGCTTTGTGGGGGGGGGGGGGGGGGGGCTCTGCCATGAGCCCCCAGAGGCCCTGATCATTGCTGCTGCACCCGGTGAGTGTGGGGCTTTCAAGTGCCAGGATGCTGGGGCTGGGTGGAGCAGCCATGGGGGCAGTTGGGGAGCTGGCGGGGGGTGGATACACCCCTGCTGGTGACACTGCTAATGCTACCTGTTCGATTCAGGGGAGATTCGTCCCAATTCGGTGGCCAAATCTCTGAATCTGAATTAGCCAAATCAAATCTGAACAGTGATTTGAATCACCGAACTGAATCATTGTCCCTCTGAATCGGCCAAATTGAATACTTACTGCTTCATACAGGCCTAATAATTTAGTACTTTTGGAACATAACATAGTGCCTGCAGTGGTGCAGACCCTCCTTCTTCAGTGTCATTGGGTCTCCACAATGGTGCAAATGCCCACTCTAATGTGTTTTATTCTGGGCCTTAGAATGTTAATCTCTGGGACAGGAATAGATCTCTGTGTTTTGTAAAGAGTCTTTAACAATTACAATGCTATGTAAGTAATGAATAATAATGGTGATCTTTAATCAGTGCTTCTCACTGATTTCAATGGGAACTTCTGCTTAAAATCTGAAGATAGGATACAGCCCTATGTAGCTAAAATGTTCATGATAAAAGGCTGTAAATAGATACAGAATAAAATATCTTTAGTTAAATTTTAATCAAAGAAATGGACTTTGCTATTACTATCCCATGCTACTGTTGTGTACCAATCTACTCTTGGGGAAAGAAAATAGAGGATGAAATATCCTAGACCACATAAAAGAATGTTCTCTGTTATCCATCCAATTACCCTGGGTGGAACTCTGTCTATATACTGAATGTTTCTAAAACAAATTACCATGTGATATTGTTTCAAACATGATAATTTTGTATTGCTGTAGCAAAGCAAACTGTAAATTGCAAAATAAAGAATAAAACCATAATTACTGCTTTCATTTATTCATACCATATTAATGTAATATAATTATCTAGCAAGCAGACAATCTTATGAATATTCAATAAAATGCTACAGAATGGTTAGTCTAATGAACACATAAAAGCTAACACTTTTAAAGCAGCCAATCATTTTTCTTTGTTTTAAAGTGATAAATGTCTTTAAACTTCATCACTGAAAATAATTTACTTTAAAACTACATCCCAGGGTGCAGCTAAGTCTGTTAGTGGTTACTAGTAAAAGGCAGTATTTCAGAAGGGACAGAAGCATCAAGCATAGTGTCATAAGAATTGGCACTGAGGCACAAAGATTGTGCAATGTGCCAAAATCTCTCAGTGAGATTTTGTCTTGTTATATCCTGTCTGCAAAGAGCTCAGAAGAAATGGAGGCCACAAATAAGGCCTCACTTATGCTTGTGAATTTTAGTCCAAAAGAACAGAAAGACTCAGGGGGAAGAGACGGAAAGAGAGATTCCTCTAATTGTCTACTAGGCTATGAATAAAAGCCTATTGAAATGCCCAGTAAAATCTTCCAAACAATTATATTTCTACAAATATTCTTTTACATTATTTATGGACAATTTTATTCTAACTTTGGCTTTGTGTCACACAGTTATTTAATTTATGTAACTTACTTAGAAGGTCCACAATCATTCCAGTGTGACATCTTCAAGCATGCATTACTGAGTTCAGTTCAGATCCCCCTCTGCTTATGTAAGGGAAGGCTATGAGCTTCCTAAATAAGGGGAAAAGTCCCACAAGCAATGGGTATACTGTAAACAGCTGTCCTACGCTTGGACTCTTCCTGACTGTAATCAAGGATCATAATTGATTTAACTGTTTTGCTTGTATGTATAAAGAATAGGGCTGAGCGAAATTTCAATGGGTGTTTTTGTTTCAAAGCTGTTTCAATGTCTTTTGAGCTTGAAATAGCAAAATCAAAACAAAACAAAAGGCTTTGAAACAGCTTTGAAATGAAATGAGGGCACTCAAAATGTTTCAAGTTTCGAAGTCGGGCTTGCTGCAGCTAAACAGAAATGAAGGAGCGGGAGAGGGAAGAGGGGGGAAGGACTGCTGCGTGACGAAGTGCAGTTTTCTAGAAACCCCTGCAACTATCTCCTTGAAACCTGAGAAGCTTTGTGGCCTTAGCAGGGGCTACCATCCCTCCTGTTTTCATTTGAATTGACAAAGTTATAGGTATTTTCATGATTCTCCATTGTAGCCTATGGACGAAATGTTGAAACAGTGTTGAAACAGTAAAACAGTTATGTTGAAAAGAAATGGAACAGTGCTTCAAAATGGTGAAATGAAACATTGTCCCTTTGCAATAGCAAAACAGAAGTCGAAACAAAATGGTGCTGTTTCGCACAGCCCTAAGAAATTTCTTCATATTTATTATCACTCCTTCCATGACACGAAATACTTGCTAAATTGACTACAACCAAATTAGATGCTCCATATTTACACCAAGATGCTTTCATTTTGAAGAAATGATGCAAAGAAGAAGAAAGAGAAGCCATAAAAATATGGTTACTAATTTTATTTAGGAAGAGGTTCTGATTATGCTCCTATTTCTAATGCGCCCGTGCACCATCCTTTCCCTTCCTTCCCCTTTCTTCATGTTTATAATCCATTTTCACTCTCCCAGGGCCATTATAGTAGTGTCAAAGGATTTTATTTGTGAAAGAAAATATGAGTGTGCATAGGCCATGCAAAAGAAGGGTGTCATGCCTTTTCCAGCACAACCTGTAGGGAAAAACCCTCTGTGCAGTATATCCAATAAATCATGGAAAGAATCAGCCAGACATTGAATGAAATGCATGCATAAGAACAAAATAGTTGACATGCTGGGATGGAGTTCAGGGTAGCTATGTCTCAGTCCAGGACCAAAACCTAAAGGTTGAAGTGGAAAATGGCTGTATTAGACTACTTTTACTGAGAGGAAATGAAAGAAAAAATATATATAAGAGGCAAGGATTTTTGTGGGTGACTTTTTTATTGGACAAACTGTGTAGTTAGGAGAGACTTGGACAAGCTTTTGAATGTGAAGAATTCTTTATTAGGTTACCCAGTGAAGACAAATTTTCCAGTATGAAGCATCCTAAGTCTATATCAGTCATGCAGCTGGTTCAGTAAAAAATATCACCCACAAGATTCCCTGCCTCTTGCATAATTCCTGGAGCATCACAGCTGCACCACTCCAACGCTACCCTCAATAAATTATCATTTGTGTTTTAAAACATAAGTGAGGAGATCTCTCTATATGTAGTCATAACAATCACTAAAATATGCTGCATTTTTTACCTATAATTTAATACAACTGCTATTTATGCTAGGCCTTCAGCAGCCAAAATAAAAATGGAAAAGTGAATTCACTAAGTGTGAAACCATATGATAGTAGTCCTGGTATTAGAATAAAAATTACCTCATCTCCTTTAAAACAGCTGTTAGTGTAAACTAAAGGTATTTTCTGTTAGAGAGTTGCCATGCACTAGAAAGGTCAGGAAGCTCATTTTCCTCTAGTCTCAGCCAATAAAACTGATACAAGTGTGGCATACCTAAATAAACATCTACAATAATTTTTGCATAAATGTAGAGCGACACAAGAATTGAGATGCAATTATTTAGCGTTTATGGGGGAAGGAGATGGTTTATTTGGTATGTCAAGGACTGCATCCCCTGAGAGAGAGAGAGAAACCACTCACTGAAATGTCTAAACTTTTACAATGTGTCTACATGGCCTCTGCATTAAACAGGTAATTCTTATAGCCATTGTGCACAATTTACACTGAATTTAAAACCATTTCAAAGAAATCCTTTTGGGAGTATTTAGGCCATGATTACAGCAAATGAAGGTTCAAAATTAGCAAAAAGCATTTCATTTAATTAGAGAAATTAACTAGGCACTGTAGGTGCAGTATGTTTAGAATAAGGAGATAACTGAACCTGAAAATCTAATTTTACAAGGTTTGGGGTGTTAACCTTTATCAATAAAGTACCAGTGAGGAAGAAAAGAATGATGCTTTTTGTCTAATATTATAATCATTGCATGATTATTTCAGATAATTCATATTCTATAAAACCACAGATAATTTGTTTAGCAATCTGTGGGGGGTGGGGGGGTGGGGGTTGTTTTTTAGGGTATTTTTTTTTCTTTTGCATGCAGCACTTCAATATAGCTGAGCCCCTTGCAAGATTTAGGTCCTGATCCAAAGCCAGTCAAAGTCAGTGAGAAAGCTCCAATTGATTTTGATGGACTTTGGATAAGGCTAGTATGCTTCATCCTGCAAAGGTTGTAATAGATTTTTAATCTATTACCAATAGTACTGGTTGAAATGACTTTGAAATCAGTATTCTGAATCTGTCTCTCTTATCATTAATCAGAATTCCCTGGAGTCAGCTTGGTAAGAAGATGGCACAATCACAGAGTTTGGAGAATAAATAAATAAATGAAAGGGGGAGGGGAGGAGGATATTAAACCAAGATTTTACATTTCTCATGAAGCTATAACTAAAGGCAGTGGATCTTGTATGCCTGCTTATGTCTGGATGCACTTTTGGCCATGCTATTACTTTATATTCTTGGTAATGGGTATATAGAATCTTTATATTTACAGGAGCTCTATCTAATCTCCAGAGTTAAAGGCTTTCTGCTATGTTTCCTCTAGGGCTTGACCAATCTTCAGAAGAGTGGAGAGGTGGTGAAGTAGCTGCACAGCATTTTTGTAATTAGGCCTTCTGAAGGATGAGACTCAGTGGATGTCCATGTATCTTACTTTGCTTTCAATTGACCCCAGTGATGGCCAGCATGGATCTGTGTGAAGTTTTAAAGGCAGTAATTCAATGGTTCTAAACCTGATGCTTTGGAAACAAGGATATGAATGAGGCAGGGGAGGGGGCTGGTGGATAATATTTCCAGAAAGCTGTTATAATAAGAGAGAAGACAAGGGAAGCGAATATTCCATACTATGCATTAAAAGTATGTAAACCTCTATCAAGGCAATCAAAATACAAAAGTGAAGGCAAGTCCGAGTAGTGACTCAAGTATCATGATGGTAATTGTGATAATACTTAACTTTTTTTCTGATCATTGAAAAACATTTTGAGGATCTCTTCAAGTCACCAGATCAACCTTATGAATTGCTCTATGCAATAAGCCTTAGGTTATTGACTTGACATTAGATGGAACACTCTGAACTCAGAGGCAAGGCTGGCTCCATATTCTGCCTTCCACTCTGAGCTACATAGCTTCTCTCTTATTCCCCTGTATATTCAGTCTTGTACAGGCATTCATATAAGTGGCTGTAGTAGTTCAGTAATGATTGAAGCAAGTTTGAGTACAATGTATTAAAAGAAATACTGTGGGGATTGGGGAATAAAGGAGGATGATTGGTCTGGCGCAGTGTGCATTTCTAATAAACCAACTGGAGGGGATGTTCTCAGCCATTTGAAATCCAGGAAGAAGCTGAGATCATTGACTATGCAATAGTTGGAGAGGTCTGTAAACCCCTGCTCACTTTCTTGCTCTGAAAAAAACCATTAGTATCTAGGATGGGCAAAGGCCCTCTTCTTACTCCTAGCAGGCTGACAGCATCAGTGGAAGGAACCAATGGGTGTTTATATGTGTGCCCCAGGAGTGGGGGCTTGGGGGGTATGCTTTTAATTAGAGTGGCTCCAAGACCCACTGTAATTAAGGTGCCCAGAGAGTCTCATGTATTAGTCCCCACACTTAAGAATGGTGGCAAGGTTGCTTTAACTAAAGCTCATTAAATGAGATTTAGTTAAAGTGCTTCCACTGCCATTTTTAAGCATGGGGATGCTGATACATGAGATGCTGGAGTCTGCTGGAGGGCAGTAACTACTACACTCCAGCAGACTCAATTAACTATGCCTGCTCCAATGTGCTGTAATTACAGCACTTTGGAGCAGCCTTGTTGGTAGCCTTCCCCGGTAGCCACAGAGAAGTGAACAGGGAGCAACCAGGATAATTTGCCTCCCTTGTTGGAGAAATGAGGTATGTCACAAGTCCAAAGAAATCAAGTTTGTTCATCCCATTTGTCCATCCAAGGGACCCATTGCTAAATGTAACTTATTTAAATAATAAGAAATCATAACTTTGACTATGAAATAGAATAGGAATGCTGCAGCTATATAGTGTGGTATATTCTGGCTTTGTCAATGGCACCTGTGAGTCAACGTTTTAGTAGCCTTAAACTTTGTGTTGGGGTATAGGACCAAGATTTTATAACATGCCTTTACCCTCAAAGAATGATTAAAAAAAACCCACTGAGCAATGTTTCTTCTTCATTTTCTTCCATCACATGGCACTCTCCTAAGTCAATAAGCATTGGATGACCAGTTGTGCTGCCTCAGGGTAGACAATGGAGGGAAATGTGACTTAGCGGCATAGTCCCCTCCTCCCTGCCCAAAAGACAAAATTAGATAAAAGCTGTTAAGAAAGTTTTCAGTACAACAGTTTTCAATTGGAAAATACTTGTTTGTTGAAATCAAAACATTTGGTGGGCCCATATCAAATTTTTCAACAGGAAAAAGTTAAATTAATAGTTTCTATTTTTGTCCTGTTCTATTAGAGTTCTGTTAATGTTTGTAGTCTCAACATTTATTGAAAGGAAAATGTGTTTTTCAGAATTTCTATTCTGGTTCAGAATGAAAAAAGGTTTCAAAATGTTGGTATCTCTGGTGGAATGGAACTGCTACTTCCAGCTGCTCTAGAATTCATTTGCCACTTGTTCAGATCAGCTACAGTTTTTTTCCTTTCTTCACATAAAATGAGTTTTCCTGTTGATGCAACTACAATGTACATGTGAGATCTGCCCACATTTGTGTGGGAGGTGGATTAGTAACCCCATAAGGCCTGTCTTTTTTTTTCTCCAGCCCATTTGACAATGTGGATAGTTAACTTGGGGGTGAAGAGAGACGAACACAAACCTTTTTTCCCTATTTGTCCATCCAAGAGATCCACTGCTAGAGGTAACTGTTTTCCCCAGTTCTCAGAGGTGGGAAAGAAGAAATCATTTGAGAAGGAACAAAGCTGAATTTTAAAATAATAATATTCACCAAAACAATGAGAATTTCCTTTCCAAGCAAATGGACTTTACAAATCAACCGCTTTTCTTGTTTGCCTAGTGAGACCATCCCTTCCACTTTAGGTTCTCCATTGAAAAAACCATGGGAGTGTTTAGGTAAGGATTACTTGCAAAAAGAATTATTAAAGTAAGGACCTTTTGACTTGCAGCTGTAGGACACTACAGTGCCCTCAAATTATTAGAATATCCTTTTTAAGTTTAGATCTGAGGAAGACCTATAAATGAGTTTAACTACAGAAGCAGAGTTAGTGAGGTGGGGTTCAGTCTCTTTGGCTAGGTACAGGCATTCAAAATGTTCAAGGCAGAATTGATTTAAGTTATGTGGTTTTCTGTAAGCAGTATAGTTTAGATTAGTAGAAAACAGAATAAACATTTGCCCTTTGGTGGAGGGGCATGCAGGCTGCTTATCTTAAACCAGGTTATGTTATTTTTAAACCAGTCTATGAGTGCTGAACTTCTGTTCTATTATGGGTTTAGACTAGTTTCCAATCACTTATACTGGTCTGTACCTGGCCTTATTGGACCAATGCAGTGACTTCCATGGAGAAAAAATAGGTTTTGATAGTTATAAACTTAGACTATATTGGCATGTCTATGCTGGTTTCATGGTGTTTCTAGAGGCAACTGAAATGAGTCAGTGAGAGCAGCCCTTACTATTCCTCTCAAGCATGTGTGGAACAGGAGCAGATGTTTCGCGGTATGTTTCTTGATGGTATAGTCAGGAGTGCTTTAGAAGGGGTATGGATATGTCCTACTTGGATGTAAAGAATGAGCTATATTTGCTTTTTCCATGAGTACTACATTTCTAGCAACAGTTGGGCAAATATAGCAGAATTCTGTCACAACTTAAAATTTTAACATGATCTCTTTCTTACTTAATAATGGTATTTAGGACCCACAAAATTAAAATTAATTTCTTTGCACTTTGCCTTAGTAAATAATATGAATAAACAAAATAAAGGGATAGGGTTGTATTATATCTAATAAAAAGTGAATGAATGAAGAAAGACTCTTTGAACTCTTTTTCTGAGAAACCTAGTTTGTTTCTAGAATTGTGTCTATGAATGGTAACTAATAATTATGAGATGAACAATTTTCTCCATGTATTGAAATCATAGTCATGTTTACATTTTGTCTTGGAACATAATTCTGAAGAACATCTAGGGCAGCTAAAGGAGAAACACTTTCTTTTTCAAGATTGCATTAAAAACCTTGTGTATAATATGATAGTTTAATGTAAATGTTTGCTGCTTATAGAGAAGTAAAAATTAATCAAGTCCCTCTTCTCTTCCCTACAGAAAACAATTCTAAATCTAATAAATTGTGGGTTAATAGATATGAATGTTTTTCTAGTTCTGTAGGTGTGCCTGAATACTATGTGCTTCTAGATGGAGGTCATCATATAGTGCGATTTGGGACGGTTATTACTCATAGCTTGTCATTTGCTGAATGGTCTAGGAACTGCATAGAGAACAATTGTTTCTAAAGGTAGTCATTATTTTTTAAGATTTCATTTTCTGTCGTCAGTGTTTTACTTGCCAGGTTATTCTTGGGCCAAAATAAAAAATGACAGATTTCCCGTCTTGCTTTAAAACCATAGATAGAATTGGAAGAAGCCGACTGGCAGTGCTGCTCAGGTAACCATGGCAGGAGTCTAACAGCCCACAGTGCTTCCAAATAGCACAGACAGTAAATCTTCATAATTAAAAAGAAAGTAAGGCAACATGTGTACATGTATAACATAACCTGCTGTATTTTCATTGTAATTGTGTAACATGATGAACAAGTAGTTGGCTATAGAGTTAGGCACAGACATTACACACAAACTGGTTTAAGTGATCAGAAACTGGTTTAAACCTGTAATAGAACAGACATTCAGTGCACATAAACCAGTTTCAAAATGGCCAAAACTGGTTTGAGATGAACCTGGTTGAATATAGTATCCGACTTAACTGATTTGGCTCAAACTGGTTTATGCAATGATTGTCCCAGACCCCTTGCTGATTTAGGATAAATCAGATACCCCCAGCATGCTCTCTGGGCTGGGCGGGGTTCTGTACTTCATAGCAGAGATGGCCCCACCCCTCTGCTCTCTAGGTGAAGCAGGGAACAGCCCTAGTGGAGACACTGGTGGACATAGCCCCGTTAAGACAAAGTGGGCAGGGAGGGGGTTAATTCTTCCCCTCTTCCCCCCATTGCAGCTGGGAAGCAGAGGGGAGGGGGCTGCAGTGGTAGCCCCTGGAGCTGCCAGACCCTGGCTTCAGGGAAGGGACAGAGGGAGGAATTAACCCTACTCCCTGCCCCCTTAACCTTAACGGGGCCATGCTGGGTTGGTTGTCCTGCAGGGTTGGGAGGGGGGGCTCTGTTCCATGCTGTGGGATTCTTCCCCCTTCTCCTCCTCCCAGGGTGGGGAGGGGGACTCTGTGAGGCACTGGATAGGGACTCTTCTTCCTCCCACCCTACCCCCACTGACCCAGAGCTGGGGGAGGGGGGCCTCCATGCAATGTTGCTGGGCCCCAGAGCAGGGGTGGGGGGCAAAGTGAGGCTCTGTTCCATGCTGGGGGGAACTCTTCTCCCTCATTCTCCAGCATGGAGCTCAGTTGGGCAGGGTGTAGGTGTGAGGGTGTGGGATGTAGGGACCCACACACACTCCCACACACTGCCCCCCATGGCATGCAGCTCCCACTGCCTGGTAGCAGCAGTAGGTGGGGATGTCAGGGAGGTCATTCCTGACAGGCGTGTCTCCGGTCAGCGCTGCGCGGAGGAAGGAGCAGAATTTGCCTTGTCCTCAAGGCTCTGTTCCCCGCACCTGTAGTTTCAGCAGGAGAAGCTCCTTACTGGAGCCTGCCGTCTGCCCCACTCCTGGCTACAGTCTCCACACTCTGCTAGGAGTGGAGGGAGCCCTACCTCTGCTTTGAGTGTGGAACTGCAGGTGCGCAGTGTGGAGCCCTGGGGATAGAGGAAGCCAGAGCTGCACTGAGGGTGAGGACATCTATCCTCAGGGCTCCATGCTGCATGCCTGCAGCTCCGTACTCACAGAGGGGAAGCCCCACACAAGACTGCAGGGAAGCAGGGGTGGGACCCTCCACTCCTGGCAGAGTGCGGGGACTGTGTAGCCAGGAGTGGGGGAGATGGCAGGCTCCAGTGTGGGGATTTCCCTACTTCCAGGACTGGAACTACAGATGCAGAGAGCAGAGCCTCACGGATAAGGCAAGCTCTGCTCCCTCCTCTGCGCAGCGCTGGCCAGCTGAGCTTCATGTTCCCGCTGCCCCTCTGGGGGGAGTAGGAGGAGGGGAAAGAGTTCCCCCCAGCATGGAACAGAGCCTCTCCCTGCCCTGGTGGGGGGAAAGAGTGCATCTTGGGGCCAGACAGACTCACAGAGTGCCCCTCCCCTTCCCACCCCACGCCACGGTGGCAGCATTGGAGGAGGAGGAGGGAGAAGAGCTCCCCCAGCACCAAACAGGGGCCCTCTCCTGGCCCTGTGGTGGTGGGGGAGAAGGAAGAGGAGGAAAAGTTCCCCTCTGGGGCTGGGCAGCCCTGTGTGCTGGGATTGCTCTTGGCTCTCAGGGAGCTGCTGGAGTGGGCCTGCTGGGGTCTGGTCATGCCCCCACTCCTCAGCTCAGCCTCCCTGTCGAAGGGAGGGCTGGTCTAGCACCCCTGGGTTTCTGGCTTGAGCCACTGCAGGCATGTGCTGAATGTTTATCCACTTGCAAACCGATTCACTCTCTGCAAGTTAGACTAACCTGCAAATATTGAATCAATTCAGGCTCAGGCTTTTTGAATGTCTGTCCTTAGCCTAGATGGCACGATTTTCATGGCAACTGGATTTTAAAAGTTTATCAACAGAAGGAATACACAGGTGTGTTTGAACTCCAATTATTAGATGACTCTAGTGGATTCATGTTACAAACTGTAAAGAACAGTCCATTGGCAACCCTAGATCCAACCCTCAGTTTGCCTCAGGTTGTCCTATGTACCTTTACCTGAAATTTGTACTATGCCCTGATAACAGTGGTGTCACAATACAAGCATAGTCCTTGGGCTGCGTGACAGAGGAAGGATGGAAGACCCTGAACCTACACCTTGTTCTAGGCAGGTGGGTCCTTCTGAACATACTTGGATAGTTGCAGGGTTAGAATTGAAAAGCCAGAAAAGAAAGGAATGCTGCTGTATAGAGCTAGGTGAAAGAGTAGTTCATGTTAGACTGCACAGCGAACAAATGGAACAAAAATCAGTTAAAAATGAACACCAGAAGTAAAAGGTGGAACAGTTTTTACCTGCTTGTTGTTCTTTGTAAACTCTTTGTAGACAAGTGCTGTCTCTTTCTATAGGTTTTTAAAGCATGCCCAAGTCACTGGGTTATATGGTATTTTACCAAGATATGGCAGGAAAGCAGTGTCCTATGTCCTTGTATGATAAATAATATGACAAATAAATACTATAAATATGATAAATACTCACTGGAGCAGAAATAAAACCCAGGTGTGAGGAAAAAAAGCTAAGTGGGCTGGGTTTTAGCTCTGTTGGTGAACACTTTTGGGTGCCAGTATGAGCATTCATTGATGTAAATAGCTGCTGCAAATAGTTTTGTAACTAGTACGTCTAGATGTCCTTTTCACCCTGGGGGAGATGGAGGTTGGGCCTGGCCACAGGCTATAGAGACTTTTCCCTGATTAGTAACATTATGTTTAATTTGATTGGGTAACTATTGATTTTCAGGTTAATACTATAGTTTTGTAACATTTTTGTTGTTAGGATGGCTGACTGTGCTCAAGGAGAAAGGAGTAATCTGGCGGGGAGGGAGGACAGAGAGAAGTAATCTACATGGAGGGGAGAGAGAGGAGTAGTCTTAGGGGAGGACAGAAGGGGAGAGGGGAAGCTTGAGTGGTACACAAAAGGCTTTTCATTGGAGCTCAACAGTCTGCTGCGTTGTTTGGGATGTCATCACTTTGACACCCCAGCCACTTCCTTTGAAGAAAAAAAACACTCCTTCTTTCTAAGAGCTGACCAAAAAAGAAGGTGCTTTTTGAAATCAGGGTGTTACAGATTACTGGGGAAGCCAGGGAGAAAGAAGAGCCAGGCTTTTAGAGCCAGAGGCTTGTCCCTGTAAAGCCTCACCAGGGCTGGCTTCCAGGGGTCCTTCAAGAGATGGAGACTGGATGAGGCTACTTCTTAGGGAATCACGAGGAAGAACTGCCCCTCAAAAGTTGCATAACCATGTGACAGGCAGTGCAAAAAGTGGGATCCCAGAGTCCCTACCCAAACCAGAATGATTTAGCCTACAAGCATCTCTCTAAGGAAAGGCTTACTGCATCATGCCAGGAGAAAGTTCTAACTTTTGGGAAGGCCAAGAAGGCACAGCTAGTCTCACTCCTGGAACAGAGCTCAAAATCCTGAGTTTGTTCCGAACCCAATAATAGATCTACCTGGAAGGGGAACAATTTATGACACCAGGAAGCAAGCAAAATAGTCACACTCTTATAATGAGTGAAAATGTAAGTATCCTGTAGAAAGCAGCACCATTTTAACAGGAAGGACTTGGGTAGGCTCATCCCAGAACCCCCTATAGCCTGGTAGTCTGTGGCTCTGTCCTGTGAGGTGGGAGATGCATGTTCAAATTCAATTGGGCAGATATGGACTTGTGGTCTTCCACAGCCTGGGTGAGGTCTCTATTTACAGAGTTATTGGTAGCAATTCATTTTTATTCACTTCCTCGTCTTCCACTCTTTCAACAGTTTAGTGAAATGTTCTCCCCTTCCGGGAAAAAACAAGTTTGGCAAATTTGATCCAAACTTACACATCATTTTGGAATAACCTAATCTGTATTTATCCTCTTCCCCCCAAATTGCCCAACTCTAGTCTGCATCCCTTTTCATGATTTCATTTGATCTGTGGTGAGCATGACCTGCTGAGGCTACCTCAGTAGGCTCTATTGTGTCATCTCTTTTCCCCTTACCAGCCCATTTACTCAGCGAGGGTGCTGATCAGAGGGTATTCTACCTTAGAACAAAGTTGTATTGTTTTTACTTTCTTTTCCTCTATCTTTCCAGCACAAATGTGGAATTTCCATAGAAAAAATATTCTACATTGTTTCTTCAGGGTACATGAATTTGAACTGTGATAAATTAATAGAGAGCCAACATTTTGAACGAGATCTAGCAGTCTGTGCTGTATAGTCCTAGATTATATTAAAAGGGCTCACCTTGACCATGTTGCCTCATCTCAGTTGTAGCATGTTGGGGGAGAAGGGCAATATTTCAGGTACTTGGCCCCAAGTCATATCAACATATCTTGAGATGCTTGACCTCTGCTATAAACAAAGTCACAAATTATGGCAGGTTTTGTTGACTTTGTGTCATCATACGAGTCATGTTTTCACATAACTGTTTGTTTTTTTTTCTAATTCATTTTGCAAGTGTATGCTTGTAAAAAGGCTACTGACAATGAGAAGCTGCAAGTCTTATTGTTTTGCCCATTTTTTTCCTTTTGTTCCGTTCCTTTTATACTTTCCATTGCTTGGAGAATTGTACTATCTGTTAAGATTTTTTTTTTCTCCTTCCAGTCTGTCATTCCAGACTAGTGAGTAATAAAATAAAGGAACTTGTTATGCATTAGAGGTTTCAGTGGTGAAAGTAATCAAAGGGTTAGAAGTGGCAGCATTTTTATAGAACAGATTGGGCTGAAGTGGTTTTCTTAGCCATTTGCAACAATACAGGATATTTATGTACTATGAAGTTGTTTGAGAAGTAGTTTTCTTCCAAGCTTTAATGAACTATTCTCATATATTGACTAAGAAAGAAGAACCCCATGGATTTATTTGAAGCCTACTTTTGCTAGGCCATGAACAGCAGTGTTCTCCCACTATCCCCTTATACAGAATTGGTTCGGAAGATGGCCATGCAGTATCAAATCAGAAATTATCATGCTTTCTTAGACTACATCACAGGAACAAACTCTAGGGAGTACAGGTCACAATCCAAAATGCAGTCTTTAATTTTTTTCCTGAGTTTAATGCATTTTTGATTAAATAAACTTTTATGGTCGCTAGATGGCAGTATTCCCTCCAAGATACAAAGGATCATCATCACATTCATATCAAGTTGAGAATTAATATGATTTGAATCAATTCAGCCAGTATTAAATCACTTGCTCTTGATGAAACAAACATTTACATCAGGTTGGAAATGGATTATTTTCTTTGAAGTGAGAGTTCTGCAAGTTTGGAACATTTTTGTGTATTAATTCTTGTTTTTTTGTCCGTCTAGCTTGTTTAAGCTTTAAGCTATTAGTTAATTGTTTGCTCCATATGTGTGTGTGTGTGTGTGTGTGTATATATATGAGAGAGAGACAGATTAAAAATTGAAATCGATTTTGGCAGATTTTCTAATCCAAACATAGTAACAATATTTATAATTAGAAAAGAGTATATTGCAGGGTATTTCTTGTTCTCCCAAAATTTTTATCTAATTTTTCTTTTGAAAATGGAATCATTGAAGAAAAATTATAACTATTGTTGCCCTGTTTTCTAATATTTGTGCATTATGTAGGTTTCTTCCTGGAACTGGCTTGGTTAAGAAAGCAAAATGTGCTTAGAAAAATAGTTTTTTGTTTACTGCTCTGTATTATTGGTTTCCCACTTATCTTTAGATTGTACTGTCAATATCACTTCTATATTTAATAATAAAATCATTTTTAGTTTTTTATTTAATATTGCAGAAATTAATTTGATAAAAAAGTGGGTCTAACCTCTATTAAAAAACAATGTAATTATTTCATACTATTTTAGTTCGAAAATATCTTTCAGATGAATATGCAATTTGCACTGTATTCTTTTCAATATGGTTATCTACTTAGTGCTTTAACAACAGTTAAATACAATTAAAAGTTGAAGTCAAACAAGTTTCAGTGTAAGTATATCTAGTTAGCAAAACATGCATTGCATGTGTTTATTGAAAATACTCCAATATTATTTTTATAAATTTAGAAATCATACATATTTAATATATCTTATGTTTGTTATCCATGCACACTGCATGCAGGATTTTTCTTAACAAAATGTCAATGTTCCATCAATATCATCATTAGAAATTTAGCAATCAAATGGATTTGCAGTGTGTGCTTATCGCGATTAGCAAGGCTTGCATTGCATATTTCTCTTAACAGCATGTCAATATCAGCATTACAAAGTCAGAAATCAAACAGATCTATAGTGCATGCATATGCTAAAGATGAAATTAGGGTCCAAAAGGACTTCCTTAGCATAAGTTTATATTTGCTCCTTATCTCCTTACCTATCTTGATGCTATCTTTTACAGTAAAACCTTTTAAAATACTGTCTCTGCAAACACCATATGATATAAGCCTTTTTGAGAAACTCTTAATGCATTAGGATTCATGAAGGTATCATAAAATGCTTTGTGAAAGACTTATTGTCCCTATATAGGCAGTTATTTATCATTAGTTTTATGTTTTTGCTTTAAATAGCATAAAAGGGTTTTTAAATGCCTTCTGTTGATCTTATAAACTTGTGGTTTCAATGTCTTCTATTTTTAAAACTACAGTAGAAGAATCACATCTTACTTCAATGTATTTAACTATTTCATTAGAATATAAAGACAAGTATAACTGAGTATTAGTAACATTCTAACTTGATGAAAATGTGAATAGCAGTAGACTCTAATTCTGTGCCATATGCTAGAGAATTAATAGGCATACCCCTATCACTGTAAGCTAACATGCAATTAACTGTTCTCCCACATGCACGTACCTCCCACACACACGTGCATACACACACACAAACACACACACACACACACTTTCTGGGTTGATATTGGTGATATTTGGTGATTCCCAGATATAAGAAAATATATAAAAATGAATAATGGTTTTCATTCAGATATCATGTTGTTCTGAAAATGTGTTTGAGAAACATCATGCAATTTGCATACATTCAGAACAAAAACATTTTTCCTTTAGTTTTCAAAAATGTACTGTTGATTGTAAACTTAATGGATAGACATTATAATGTAAGTTGCATTTATGACTTTTGTGAATAATTATAGCTGAGCAAAATTTTGGCCTTCGATCTTTATTACCTGTGAAACACCCATTTGTTTTTAGACTTGCTTTAAACACAGTAATATAACAAGGAATGGCAGAATCCTACTTTAAAGAACCATTTGTTTGGGTTGTAAAAATATAGCCTCTCGCCATTCTTAACCAATTATCAGTCTTTGTTTATGCTGTTTATGGCTTGTGGGGTAATGGCTCCAGCAAAGCTAATCATCGGCACCAGTCTGGACATCATTGTAGGATAAAGATTCACTTCACAGAGAGATGACTACTATAGCCCGTTCAGCCTGCGTGAGGTCTGTGCCTGGGTCATTTTCCTGACATTTTGCAATAGGTGAGGACAAGGACATAGCATAGACTGTTTAAGACTGGTAGTTTAACCTTGCCTAACATTTCACCTTGGCTACTATTGTTTTTCATCACTCCCTTTCCCTGGCTGATATACTAGCTTTATGGGTGTGGAAGCATGATTTTTATCTTGGCAATGGTTTGAGGATAATCGGGTCATCTGAAGAAAACAGCATGAACTCTGACATCCCCATTTAAAACGGAAGATCTTTCCAGACCCTTTCTGCCTCGCTTCCTTATGTTAATAATTAATATTCTTGATTTACATGAAATTGATATTATATTTTGGTGGGTTTATAATCTATTGTTTGCTGCATTTAACAAGTTAATCTGCTGTAGTCATGGTAATTGTACATTCTGGACCTGCACCAGAGGCATCAGGGCCTCATGGGGGCTAGTCATGTGACACCTATACAGAGATTTTTGATGTCATCAATTGTGTCCTCTGTGCCTATATCCAATGTAGAGGTCATGAACTTTAGGCTCTGTAATAGCAGAAAATAGTGCTGGATGAAGAAAAAGCCTTCCTAAAGCTAGCATGGAGAGTACAAGCTCAAACAGAAACTGCTGACAACTAAGCTTTCCAAACTGTCAGGTACTTATGCTCAGCTGATGTAATAATAATTTACACAGAACAATAAGCCGTATTGCTGTATATAATATTTTTTTCTAATGACTCATTAGCCTAGGATGATGAGGAGATGAGTAGAATATAAGTGTATTAAAAACATAATTGCTTTTCTATTCAAACAAAAGCATGCAGTGTATACATGATGACAAATGCCTAATGAATAGTATTGGGGTTTTTGTTCAGTTTCAGTTTATGGCAGTATTTGCCATAACTGCATATTTAAAATCTTAATTGCTTTTCATTCTAGCAGTTACCTGATAGGTCCTTTTGGTTGGAGATTAGTACACAAGATGGTGCTGCCTCAAGTAAATGTGGGTTAATTATATTTCAGTTATAGCTATTTTTTCATTCATTTCTTAAAATCTGTACACTAATTTTGTGCAAATGCTGGGGCAAATTATAGATACACAAGTTTTTCTTTATAAAGCAAAACGTTAATGCTGGCACCTATGTTCATAATGCACTGCACAAGTATCATGTGTATATATATATATATGAAAGCACTCCAATAGAAAATGTTTTACTCTTAAAATGTAATTGATATGTAAAGTTGTGCGTGCATGAATGTACTGCCTACCTGCTCTACGCTACAGAATTTTACTTGTAAAACTTACCTTATCTTTGTCAAAGTCCAATTTTGACCCCCTCTTGATAAAAACCTGTGTTTATGCTGGTTAAGTTAAATCATTGCTCCAGAGGGATCGAAGTCTTCTACTGGCACTGTTTCACTAATACAATACATGTGTGGACACTGTGCCAGTACTGAGTCCACCAGCAACACTCCCACAGTGTCTTTGGCCAGGTATAGACATTGCCTATAAACCAGTGCACATACACTCGATCAATTGGAAACTGATCTAACCATGAAGAAGTCTGGTGCACATAGACCAGGCTATAAATGTCAGAATCCAGTCTAACGTGGACCTAGTTTGATGTGCACTCAAATTTACTCAATTTAGGTTAGACGAGTGAATCGAACTTCTGTTTCAGATCCCCTATTGATTCAAGTTAGATCCCTCTACTCTGGCATCCCAGCCTCCTTTGCAGCCCCTCACAATCCTCCCCTCGCAGGGAGGTCCACTAGCACTTGACCTGCACTTTGCTGCTCTAGCTGAGTACCCAGCAGGGCGCGCCCCTGAGCTCTTCCAGAGCTGAACTAAGATAGACCCTTTTCCCAGCCCTGCCTCCAGCCTTCAGCCATCTGCCAGGCACAGAAGGGGTGGGGGAGATGTCTGTGTCCCCTGCATGACGCCCAGGACCTAAGCACCTGTGTCCCTGGACCATGCCCTTTCATCCCATCATGAAGCACCCCACGATGTACATATACACACACCTGATACTGACCCCAGGAGAACCCCCATGCTTAGGCATAGCCCCATTGAGCCTGATCCCAGCTTCCACACACCCAGCCAGGGACCCCCATGTCCCCATGCTTGTTCACAGCCCTATGGAGCCTGATCCTGGCTCCTGCATGCTACATCTCAGAGGCCAAAACAGGTGCCCTGCCACCCAGACCTCAGCATGGACATGCTTCCACCCTGAGCAGAAGCCTGTGCAGGCAGCTCACCTTTGTTAGGTCAGGGTGGCAGAACATTGGGGCTGGGCCTGCATAAAGGCAACCCTGTGACATCCATGGCTCAGCTACTGCTCGCAGGTACCCAGAACATGGCCATGCTTGCCCATGCTTGGCAGCTATTAGGAGTGGCCCAGGCACTCTGCTGTGCCTGGCAATCTCTGGCAGTCTGGCAAGCCTGTGGGGCATGGTAGGAGGTATGCAAGAAAGCCCACAATCTTCAGGCCTTGGCCACTGCGTTCCGCTCCCAACCAAAGGACAAATGTGTATACTGGTCACTACTGATCTGACTTAGGCTGCTTACAGAAAACCACACAACTTAAATCAATTCTGCCTTGAGCTTTTTGAACATCTGTATTTGATCATTGTCTCCACGATTGGCTAGTCTGGTTACAGTTCTGAATTTTGATCACCGGCAGTCTTAGTGATGGGAATCCACAACATATTTTAGAAATACCGATTTCTCTGAAATCCCACCTCAGCTGTAACTGTACCAACATTAGCAAAACTTTTTGTTGTTTGTTGGCTTCAGAAAAGAAGTCTTGGATTTTGTCAGTCAGTGTGAAAAAGGGGTGATGCACACCCGGTTATGGAAGTTTTACGGAAGTACAGATGTTTGTTTGGACTTTCCAGAGAAGATGGGGTTGTGGAAGTTGGGGTTCTGTACAGAGGAGCAGCAATGACAAGCAAAGAGAAAGGAAGTTCATCATTGCTACCAAAAGGCCAAGAGGTGAACAGAAAATCGGGGCTGCCCCCATGCTTGCTTCTTGTACAAGGAGCGGATATCATACATACTTGGCAAGGAACTCATGGCCACCTTGCAAGTGACATTATAGACTTTTTCACAAGAAAGATCACAGGAGAGCACTTCAGAAGTATGCCTCAATTATAAGCTTGACACCAGATTTAAAACCTGCAGAGAGCAAATGGCTCTTCCATACTCAGCCAAACTCAATCAATATGACTCCAGAGACAGAACCCACTGAGGAAAGGAAAGGGACTGAGGTACATGTTTTGAACGCTTGCTTTCTTTTCCTTTTTCACTTTCTTTCTCTTTTTTGTTTTCTTCTTGCACTTCCTTCTCTTCTTACTATTGTAGTAGGTGAGGCACTAGTGAATTGTCCTTACAGGTCTCCAATTTGTTTATGCAGTTTCAGATCTAGGTAAAGAAAATAAGAAAGAATACTGTAAGCGACCTGAAGACATTTTCAGCTGCATGCTTTTGGCAAGAAAGCAGGCAGAGAGTATTTAGCAATTCAGTCAGTGCACAGTAGAGATTCAGATCACATGGATGCTTTATGATTAAAATATTGAATTAAATGTAACACATTCAGTGCTTCAGTTTTCCAGTCCAAGAGTCTAAAATACTTGTGTGCTGGGCTAGAATTCTAGAACTAGAGAAGATCTACTGCTGGCTCAAGGGTCTTGAGTTGTGAATTGCCTTGCAGTACAAGAAACTGGCAGCCACTGATTATGCCATAGGAGGCATTATTTATACAGTCAGAATCAACATGGTCTATAATAAAATTGACAGTTAACAATCCACCCATGCACCACATACTTGCAGGCTTTGAGAAGTATCCTGATACATTTACGTTGCTGGGAGACACTAAACTGCCTTGCAGAAAGTTTGAGCTGTTTCTTATTTCTGTTAATATTTTGGGGGGAGATTATACAGATTTTTCTTTACCCTTTATTTCCTGCAAATCCTTTTAATCTATTTTGTCTGTCTTGGTTTTATGTAGTTGGGGAAATCCTTTTGAGGGATCTTCTCTGTGCCTGAAAGACTGAGCTTGATTGTAGAGAGAATGGCAAACAAGGGAAGACGTGCTTCTCTGATCTCCTCAAGAGTTCTGAGTCCACTGTATGAGTGCAGAGGGAAGTCAGAAGCACAAAGAAGTACATCAAGAAGTGCAGCAAGACACTACAGCTTCACGTATGATACATGCATCATAGAGTGAAGCCCCCAAAGATATATATCCCAGCAGCCATTGCAATACACAGCATTGCACTTCTAACATTTGCAGAGTCTGCACCATATGAAGAAATCCTGCGAGCCATGCAACCCCAGAGGAAAATAGAAATTCCTGTGAATGTAAGATAACCAGTGAGTTGCATAAAACCTGAAACTTGCTGCCTCTAAATGGTTTTTTTTAGTACTGTTTAGTATGTCGTTTAGTTATTTTGTCCTGTTTGTTAAAGTTTTGTTTGTGTAAAAATAATAGTTTGTTTACTTCATCTTGCAAAACAAACCACATAGCCTTACTGAATCAGCATGCCTTCACCAGATTCATTAAATATATTAATAATTCACTTGGTTTGTATATTAATTTTAAGTCATACAAACTGCCAGTGTGCTCATAAGGCCTCCTTCATCCATATAACACCATAGTAAGCTTTAGTAATTGTTTTTTGGGCTGGCTCTGTAGTCAGACAATAGTCTTTTCTGCTTATTCTTCTCCACTCTGCTGATAGCATCTTCCCCTTTCCTTTACCTCAAGCTCCAGTAACACCAGGTATATTCTAGCCTACTAATGGGACATCTCCAGTCCAGTACCCTTTTGACGGAATCAGTGCACATTCTGTAGTCAACCTGCACCTGTTCAGATAACGTAGCTACCTCTTTCTTTGCTCTTTCAGGTGCCTGACATTGTCTTCAACCTAGAAGCCAGTTAGCTAGTTTCCTGGTAAAAGTCTAGCTTGATCAGTACAGAGCTCAGTGTGAGTTAAGTTAACTTACCCTGATTTTTTGGGGAAGTTTTGCAGCCCAGATGAAGTTTAGCTGCCATGACTATCAGTACCCAAGCTGCTTGAATATCTCTACCCTACATTCAGACATGTATCTGAGTGACACTTAGGCCGCAATGCTGATTGCAGCCACTGCTGAGGTCGCAGCTGTTTTTGTGCCTCTCTGCAAAGGCAGCACCCAGGGCTGCTGCCCAGGTCACTTCCTCCCACCTCAGTTATGCTACTGTCCACGTTGCAGGTAGTGCTGTGACTGCAGTGTGTGCCAAAGCATCTACATACTTCTTAGACAGTGAAAATGAGCCTTGGTGTGGGCCTTGCTTGAAGGCCTCTTTACCGAAGTGGCATAAAGGAGCCTTTGTATCCATGAGAATATGCTTCAGTATCCTTGGAAGGGGATAAATCTTTGTGTAGCACATTCAGGGAAAAAGCATTTGAGACGCATAACATTTATTGCTCACTATTGGAGGCACATTTGTTAGATCTGCTGAGTTTTACACTGTAGAATAATACAGTTTTTAAAACCAATGAGACACAAACTGCAACAAAAAAGTTGAATACTATGGTGGCTGCAGCTGCTGGTGTTGGAAACTATTATCTAAGCTGTTTTCTGCCTTCATCATATGCATATTTATCTATAAGTCCTTGGATTGCTTTTTGTAAAGGTTTTAATAAAACAATTATTACTTAAGTCCCACTCTTGCAAAGATCTCAGACATGGGGCAACCCATGCATGTGTGATAAATGCAGAATCAATGCCCTTACTTAATTTTTTTTATTTGAACAGTGCCTACTTAAGACAATATCAAGTATTTTCTACCCAAAACCTCAATTTACCCCCCCTGCACCGCCGCCTTCAGTGAATTTTTTCCCCTTTCCTCAAGTAGACTTCAGCTTCAGTTTTCACTCCGGTCTACAATTTTTTTCATTCCAGAATGTGGAACTGTTCCCATGAGAGATCCCCTGCCCCAGTTCCCCTCCACAGTTAACAGATGTATTGAAGTCTGACATCAGTGACTGCATTTGTTGAGGGGAAGGTGTAAGATTTTTTTTTCTTAAAACCATAAGGATATTAAAAATTTAGAAATTATTAAAGCTATTTGAGATTTGTTTTGTTATTGTTCTATTTACTAGAAATAAAAAAGAATGAGTTACATAATCTAGCCCCTAACATCTCCAAAATCAATATTTATACGTATTTACAGAGCACTGTTCTTCTGGTGCATGTGCAAAGAAGGGGACATGGCAAGGAAGCAATGAAAGAAAACAAACACCCCCGTAACTCAAAGAAGTCCCTAGCTTGTAGTGTCCCCCCATCCTGCTTCCCCTTTATACAAGATTTCTGTTCTCAGATCATTTGTTGCACATGCAGAGGAGGAATGGGATGTGAATAGATATTATCAGATCATCAGCTGAACTGGCAGAGGAGAATGGGTTGCGATTAGGTAGTGATGTGCTCTTATTTTTATGCATAGTTCTGTTTGTAACCTTTGTTTTCATGTCTGGCTGTACATCTGGAGGAGGTTCTGTTCCTTTTGCACTTCCATTTATTCTGTGTGATTTTTCCATCATTGCAGACTTGCCTCCCCCCCTCAACTTATTGCTGTAAACTAGTCTGTGGGTGGAGTGAACTTTATCTTGTTCAGCAGGTCGTTAGGATAGTATTTAGGATCTCTCTTTCTGAAGTTTTAGATCTCCCATCTAGCTGGCTATGAGAGGCTTTGTGTTGATTTCTTCTGTGACCAGTTTTAATGCTGGGGATTTAATTCCATTGAAGTGATGCTGCATCTAATGTGTAGTTTGCTTTTTTCTGGTTTAAAAGATGTCAGAATCCATAGAGAAGAGAAGGAAACATGGTTGATTGTATATTCTGTAGGGTGTTAGTTTTCTGCAAATTTACAAGTATATATCACCACTCTAACTAAACATAGGAATTTTGCTGGTTAAATTGCTAAGCAGTTTAAGTTCTCGAGACTGTAAACCTAGAAAACATTTTAGATATAGGCTGAGGACAGAATGGGGACACCAGAATGGGTACTGAACCAATACCTGTCATGTGATGGTGCCATGTTCTATGTAAGTTTTTTCATTAATAATTTCCCTGGAGCCAAAGCACACTTGTTCCACTCACTTGCTGTGATCTCTGTCTTCCATGTTCATGCACAAAGTCCTCACAGGTGTGTGTTGCTGGTAGAATTGCTCAAGGCAGATGAAGAGTCAGTGGTGTGGGGGTGGGTATCAAGTGAGCATTTCTCAATTGTTGTTCACTCAGGCAGTCTAATGTAGCTGCATTTAAGCATTATTGTCTGTCTGCTAAGCAGACATTACTTAGCTCTACATCTAGTACTACTCTAGTAGTAGTAGATGTAGTAGTACTACATCTAGTCTACTCTATACTAGACTTACCGGTATTTAGGGCCACAGTTGCATGTGACTTCTAGTATTTGCATTTTTGCTCATGCCTGGTAGTTCAGAAATTTTGAAACCACTTGCTCAGGAGCTGTCATCTTGGCATATTAACAGAGGCAATGAGATGGGACTTTGTTATCAAGATAGCCAATGAAAATTAAGGTTTTAGTTGGTCAGAAACTATTTGCTGAATTCAGTAAATAGCTTCAGCTAAAAAACAAAACAAAATATTTAAAAACGTGAAAACAGTTCATTATGCTATTTTTTTTAAATTGTGATTTTGGGGTTAAAGTCACTAAGGGACTTATATGCCACCCATAAACAGCAAGAAAGAGGTTCAGCTGCATCCCTTATACTGTACACTCTGATGATTAGGGCTAAGTATAGACAGTCAAAAAGCCCAAGGCTTAATCAATTCGATCTTTGCAGGTTAGTCTAAGCTGCATAGATTAAATTGATAAGCAAGTAAACAGACATTCACTTTTGATTCTGAAAATGCAGCCACATGCCTGCAGTAGCTCAGCCCAGAAGCTGGACAGCACTAGAATATACCTTCCTGCTTGGCAGGAACAGACAGGTTGGCCAAGGCTAGCCTGCCCACCCTGTGTGGAGGGGTTTGCAGTATAGGTGAAAACCATCATGGGATGCAGGGGAACCATGTGTTAACATGAATCTGGAGGGGATCTGGGACAGAAGTTCAATAAACTGACTCAAACTAAATCAATTAAGTCTACTATTACTTCCATCCAGGTTTATGTTAAACCAGTTTTACCCTTTTTGAAAGTGGTTTATGTGCACTGAACTTCTGTTGTGCTACATATTTGAACTAGTTTTCGATCACTTATACTAGTTTATAAGTAACTTCTTTTCCTAACGAAGAGGACACTCATCTGGGATAGGGAAGACCTTCATTTCAATCCTTTCTTTGCTATATTCAGAGCATGGATTTGAACCCAGGTATCTCATTTCCCAGGCCAGTGGCTAAAGGGTTTTTCTCTTGGCATTTTCTAATTTTCTCCTGTAGAAGCTGTTCCATTTTGTATAAAATGCTTAAATATCTATTGGACTAAGGTAGTTGAAAGTGACTCTGTAACCTAATGGTAGAGCAGGAGGTTGGACACATGGACTTAGTACAGACTGTCATAGATTCATAGATTGAGGCTGGAAGGGGCCTCAGTAGGTCATCAAGTCTGACCCCCTACCCTGGGCAGGAAAGAGCACTGGGGTCAGATGACCCCATCTAGGTGCTTGTCCAGTCTTCTCTTAAAGACTCCCAGTGTAAGGGAGAGCACCACCTCCCTTGGAAGCCCATTCCAGATTCTGGCAAACCTTACTGTAAAGAAGTTCTTTCTAATGTCCAACCTAAATCTTCTGTCCATCAATTTGTGGCCATTGTTTCTAGTTACTCCAGGGGGTGCCCTAGTAAATAGAGCATCTCCTATTCCCTTCTGCCCTCCCTTGATGAATTTATAGGCAGCCACAAGATCACCTCTCAGCCTTCTCTTGAGAAGGCTGAAGAAATCTAGGCCCTCAGTTTCTCCTCGTAGGGCCTTGCCTGCAGGCCTCTGACCATACAAGTGGCCCTTGTCTGAACCCTCTCAAGTTCCTCCACATCCCTCTTCAAGTGTAGTGCTCAAAACTGGATGCAGTACTACAACTGCAGCCTGACTAGTGCCACATAGAGGAGAAGCATCACCTCCACGGACCTGTTCATCATGCATTTGCTAATGCATGATAAAGTGCAGTTAGCCTTGTTGATAGCTTCGTGTGGTCAGCCATGTTGATCACTTCATTCCTTCACTTCAGTCAAAAAGCCTGAGGCTGAATCAAAACAGTCTGTGCAGGTTAGTTTAAATTGCACAGATTGAACCAATAAGCAAGTGAACAGGCATTCACTTTTGATTCCAGAAATGCAGCCACATGGCTGCAGTGGCCCAGGCCAGATGCAGGGGAGCACTATAGCACACCTCCCTGTTTGGCTGGAGCAGACAGCTTGGGCCAAGGCTAGCCTGCCCACCGTGTGGGGGAGGGGGGTTGCGAGGGAGGTGCAAAGAATCCTGGGATTCTGGGGGACTGAGAGTTAACGTTCAATAGGCCGATTTAACCTAACTCAGTTAAGCCATTTTGAAAGTGGTTTATGTGCACTGAACTTCTGTTGTGTTACAGATTTGAACTGGTTTCTCATCACTTATACCAATTTACTTGTAATTTCTGTCCCTAGCCATGATGTTTAGTTCCTGCTCCAATTAATATATAAATTTGCTAGCATGTATCTAAGCTTATGTAAGGCAGGTATCTTAGCTTATGTAAGGCATCAATTTATTGGCCAGTAAATTGATACACAATCTGTGAATGGCTTCAGACTTTTTCTCTACACTACCATGTTAATTTCAAATGAGAAATAGTTTTCTTTTTTTCAAGCTGAACTTATAGTAACATAACAGTTAAGAGGGCAGACTGTGTAAAATACATGCCTGCAGTACATAGACAGTGTGCTAACAAACTTGGCTTCCTGCTATCTGGGAGGTCATCCTCATTAATCTCATGAATATAGTTTTCAAACATATGTAACCAATTTATGAAAGACATTAAGAGCTTACTTGGGCAAAGCACAAATGAAGAAGGAGGTGTAAGTGGAAAAGTTAGTCATCCTTGTCGGCAAATATTCTGCAATTAGGAAAGAACAATGGTCTAGTACACTTCATAGTTTTTTCTGTTACAGGGAATCCTAACTAATAACACATACTGCCTTACAGTCACTTTCATATATTACACCTCTGTTTGCTTCATCTTCTTCCCAGGGTAATCATCATCATGAGGAATCTCATTTTTCATTTATTGGCATTAACTTTTCCCAAAAATATGTTCAGAATCTCTACTGCATTGCTGAATATATGCAATGATATACTTCATTCTCTAAACTGCAGAATGAGTCATAAGCTGCATGTCAGTTTTCTATTAAATAAGTTTTATGGCTTTCCGAGCGACTAACTAGGAATAATGGGGGGGGGAGGGGGGGCAGGAATATGTTCTGGCCTTTTCCCTGTCCTTACAAATCAGTGAAACAGCTAAACAGCTACCAGAATATATGTACATGGCTCAAAAACATTTTGAAATGATGCTTTCCAATATTTGGAAATGATCAAATAATTGATGTCCCCACGCCACCATACACACACATATAGCCTTTGAGTACTTATAAAGTTTATAGTTGTAAATCCTATCTATCTAAAAGGAGACAATATGTTGTCCAGTTGGATTGCCAAGGACACTTAGGCAGGCTAGACTTAGTGTTTGGCACCCTGAAGATGAATTGGGTTAGTCTGTGTACAAATTCACAGAAACTCTCTAATTGTATTTTGAGCCAAACAACTGAAGGAAGGTGAAAAGAACCCAATTCTTCTTATTGATGGATTCTAGTCTTGTGAATAAATTTTTTTCTTAGCAAAACATTCAGAAACACAGAGCAAGTATTTCTCTATAGAGTCTCTATTGTACTAATCCAGTGATTCTAAAACTTTTTAGAGTCAGGGTACACCTCCGTAACTTTTTTTTTTAATTTGGTGGAAACTCAGTTGAGAACTACTGTTGTAATGCCTAAGCTTACTGCGTAACTTCTTACAAAATAAGGAGTTTACCAGACTCTTAACATTTTCATATTCTTACAACAGCACAAGACAGCAGCAATGTAATTGTTGGCTTTTGTCCACACTTGTAAAAAAAATAAATAAAACAAAAATACCCCCCCCCCCCACACACACACCCTTCTCCCCCCTCCTCATGACAGGTTTGATTTACTGTACACAAAACATTCTTAACTAAATGCTATCAAATTACTTCTGATTTACACCACATTACTTAGATAGGAATGAAGTACTAGTCTAATTACTACTAGATAGCAAAATAAAGTACTAGTCTACTTTTTCTCTTTGTGGGACTCTCTCATTGATATACATGGAATCGTTCCAAGTGGAATAAAGGTAAAACACTGAATTAAGTTACTTCAAATTGACTTGATTTGTCATAGCTTATGTTACATATATTTCATCTCTTGGATTTTACAGAAAATAGGAGGTGTGAACTCTTTAAAACTGTGTCTGAGTGGGAGCAAGGCTTGCCATAATAAACCCTGATTTTTCTTTTTTTCTTTCTTTTTTTATAATATAAGCATACAAACAGCATGTGATCTCTCAGCATGTCAGTGAATTCTCCTGTCCTAAGAGAAGTAAAGTGCTGAGGTGCTGCCACCACTGCTGCAGCCAGGTAAAACTGAGCCACATACCTCCTGCAAAGCTAGATTAGGAAGAAGCTATGGCAGAAGTAACCGCTCTTTCCCAAAATAATGTCTGCTGGAAACAAAAGCACATAGGGCAGGCAGAACTGTCTTGCTCCCCTCTATTTCTGGGAGGAAACAGCTGCTTCCAGATCCGCCTCCACAGGAGGCATACAACCAAGTTCTAACTGGCTGTGACAGTGATAGTGGTAAAACCCCAGTTGAGAACCATTGTACTAATCTCTTGGGCTAGGGATAGAAGTTGCACATAAACTGGTTTAAGTGATCAAAACCTGGTTTAAACCTGTAACAACAGAAGCTCAGTGCATATAAACCTGTTTCAAAATGGCAGAAACTGGTTTATGATAAACCTGGTTGAATGTAGTATCAGACTTAACTGATTTGGGTCAAACCGGTTTATGAAACATCAGCCCCAGACACCTTCCTGGTTCAAGTTAAATCAGAGTCCCTCAGCATGCTTTCCAGCCCTGGGCTGCGCTGGGCTGGGCTGGGCTGTCTGCTTCAGCAGAGAAGGGTTGTGGGGAGGGGAGGCAGAGATTGCCCAAGCAAACCCCAGCTGGGGCCTGGGGCTAAGAAGGGGAGTTAAACTTCCCTTCCCCCAAGCAGAGAGCTGCCTTGCTTTGCCCTGCTGGGTAGAACTGTGGACTACAAATCCCAGAGGCACCTGGAAGCGATGAGCAATCTTGCAGAGTCCTGATTCTGTGTTTCTGGACCACAAATCGCAAAGACATTGGGGGCAGCAGGAAGAGGAAGCAAACACAGAGCCTATGCTGGCTATGTGCTCAACAGCTGTGCTGTAGTGCTCCTTGGCATATGGCGTGAGCCATTGCAGGTATGTGGTTGCATTTCCTGAATCAGTAGTGAATGTGTGTCCATTTGTTTCTCAGTTTAATCTCTGCATTTTAGACTAACCTGCAAAAACTGAATTGATTTAGCTTCAGGCTTTGTCTCTACTTAGCCTTGATGTTGCAAAATGTATCTTAGAATAGCCCACTCTGAATTGTTTTGGGGGAGGTATAATCAGACTGCAGAAGACATTCAAAAGTTTTCCATTGCAGTAGTATAACCAGAAGTTAACAATGACCTGTAAGAAGGTTTTGTACTCTTGGATTCTCAACTAGCTTCTCATATCTGGTGATTCAAACTCTATATCAAGTCCCCAGAGAAAGTGTTTGGTCACATATGTATCTAGAATGCCCCACCTTCTCCCTGTGGAAGATATTTCATTATAATCTCTGATACGGTTCACACTTTCAAGGTGTGATCTGACATGTATTTCTTGTCAAGAACCTATCATAGTTTAAAATACATTCAAAGTTTGCAGTGAGAGAGCCATCTGTTTTTTATAATAATGCCTTGATAGTTCAACCATTTATGAACTGCAATTAAATTCTGAGGTTAGTTGACATTTTATTTATATTGTTTGGCTTTTAAAGTCAGTTTTAGATTGGAAAAAGAATGCCACCTGAACTATTAGGTTAAGAGAAGTGATGGAAACTCCTGTTGCTGTGGAGAAAGTTAGTAAGGAAGAAATGAACTGGGAAAGTCCCACACATCCGCTGTACTAAGGTAGAAATGGTATACAGAAAATATCTTGGTGGGCTGCTTTTAATAGGATGTACAATTGAGCTTGTGCATAGTGAACTCCAAGTGGCTGTGAGAGTAAAAGCTTTATCTCTCTCTCCTTTCCTTTGCTCTGTTGATGTTGGTCTTCTAGTTGTAATGATATTGTATTAAAGTCATGATGAGGTTAACGAGTTCTGAACAGTGCCTATTTCTAAGTATATCAGCACTATTGGGAACATTTGTCAACCAATCAGATAGCAGGATTTCTTCGTATCCATTTTACAGTACAATCTCTATTAACTTGTGCCAGTGACAAGGGAACAGGAACTTTCAGAATGGTCTTCACTCAGTGAAGACAATTGAAAAGTAAAATTCCCAGCAGGGCCTGCGAAGAGGGATTTATTAAGTGAATTCTTGGAAGGGATTGAGAAAAATCCCCATTATAATTGCTTTTCTGTCATTTTTCAGTATGGCAGAGTACATGGAAAGTGCTGCTGCTCTTCTCAGTTGTGTCCACTGTGAAGCAGTACTCATATGCATACAATAAATTGCCTTGCTGCAATACTGGACATTCAGTTTCTTAATTCCATACATTTTTAAACTTCACCAGTGATGTGTTTTTCTACTGAAGTGACTGTGTACACATACAGACCAGATTCTGTCCTTAGATGTATAAAGCCATCTCCCATTGATTTAATTGGGAGCTGTGAACATACCTCTGACAGAATTTGGCTTAGGTTTTCTGTTTAAGGCAGACCAGAATATAGTGTACCGAATATATTTTTTTTGCTGACCATATTCTGGATGATTCTATGTAACTTTTTAAGATAAGTAATCCAGAAGTACAAAAAAACCCATAATTACAGTATTATCGTTGTGACTTTTTCATGCTATAGTTCTATTAATCAATGTTAATCAGCTTGTATTTGGAAAAGAGAGAGTGAATAGCTTTGCTGTGACAACTGTTCTGCATTGCATAATGATAAAGACTCCTATCCCATATGGTGAAAGTGAACAGAGCACTCACTCACTCACAGTTTTCAACCAACTGTATTCCATTACTAATTAAAAGGGATTTGAAAAGTTGATGTGAAAATTAGTGAATATTCCTCTGTCTGCTGGACTTGAACAAATGCAGCCCTCAGCTAGTGCTGATCCAGGATGTCCATTTTTGAACAAACAGCTTTAAAAAAAAATGCAAACCTCATGGGGAAGTGAATGGGTGTGAAAGAGTGAAAACAGCTGGCAAGTAAGAAATGAAAATATCTACAAATACCTGGGATGGAGGCCAACCTGGCTAAACAAGTTGCCAGGTTTTCAAATATATTCTGTTCTACCCTGGGACAGCAGCAAATTTCAGGTGCCTACTTTCATTGCATGATTCAACAGATAAATTAGTTGTTTTTTTCTTTTTTCTGGCATAGTGGGTTTCTTCAGGTAATCTTTATGCAGACAAGGAATACAATTACACCAGAATATATTTAACTGTTTAACTAAATATAACTAAACTAACTAACTAAATAATATCTATGTAATATGTCACCTATTCTAGCCTCCCACATAGAATAAAGGTCTTGCTGTAGTCTTACAGATCAGGGTAGCTGAAACTAGATTTATTTGAAAAAAAATTAAGCCAAACCTTTCCTTCCCTCCATTCCTTGTGAATTTGCTCACCATCAAAATCTCCCATTGGTTGGTCAGTATCTATTGTCTTCTGCTTGATTGGAAGTTCTCTGGGGCAAGGGCCATCTTTTGTGTTTTATGCTTATAGAGTGCCTACCACAATGGAAACCTGATCTATGACTAGGGCTTCTAGAAACTACAGCAATACAAATTAATAGAAAATGTTTCATTTCTCTTCCTTATCTCTCCTATTGTATTAAACTATGAATGGCTGACTAATACTGTCAGGCAAGGGAGAGCACTTACTTATCAACCAGGCAGGTGGCTCAGAAGAGAAAGAGATAAGTAGGACGATGTGAGACAAGAAGAACAGCTCCTCTATATTGGTTAGAAATCCATACGAAAGATCACAGCAAGTGGTTTTAATTGGAGCGCTCAACTAGCGCTTCCCTCTCTCTGAAGATGTTATGTCTAAGAAATTGCAATCCATGCACCCTAAAAGAGAGCCTGAGTGATTTTTATGGGCAAATAAGGAGAAAGGGGGTCATGGATTCTTTGTGGATTCTCCCACATGTTCAAGTTGGGAGAATTATGAAGGGAGCATCACTTGAGCTGGTAACTGGACAGAGGGGCCTCATTCCTGTTGTTCTAATGGGGAAATGGTATACAGAAAATAGCAGTGGCCTCCTGCAGACCACTAAAAGGGTATTCAGTTCTTCCTGAGAGAACCCTCTTTCATGCCATCAGTAGTTCCCCCCCACCCCCGTCCCCCCCAGGGTGATGAGAAAAGTGGGGTATTATTATATCAGAGGTTCTTTTGTTTGCCACTAGACTGTCTGGGAAGGGGGATTTGCCTTTCTCACAGCGGGTCAGGAACTCAGGTGGGTAGGCAGGGAAATACAGTTCAAGCTGTCAGGGCTTTGGCATCTGGGAGGTATACAGATCAGTTATTAATTTTTATAGGGGCTTTGTTCCCTGATAAATAGACTTAGGAAAAGGCTTTGGGTCATCTAGTGTGTGGTAAAGCAAGAGGATAACCCCCAACCCCTATTTGGCTTACAACACAGGGGCTGTAAGGTCCCAGAAACAGCTGGAAATGGCTGAGTTTGGAGGGGTAGGTGGCTAATGGCAGTCTTCCACAAATAGGTGGAAAGGCATTAGTAAGGAAAATGGCCTGCTCTGTGATTGTTGGACAATTAGCAGATGAGTTAAATTACCATTGATTTGCCTGCTTCATATCTGGTCTCCCTGCTTGTCTGGGACAATCCTCAATAAGTATGCATTTGCTTGCGAGAGCTTTCATGATATTTAGCTTGAAACTTGCTTTTGAAAGACCTCAAACAGGGGATGTAAAAAGTTCTACATCTGTGGCTGAGACCCTTCAAAGTACCTGACTTTTTACCTTTTACTCTTTTAAATGGATTGCTCTGTGTGGTGCTTTTTGGTGTAATACCCAACCAGAGAGAAACATGCAACCAAGCACTTCAGTGGAAGTAGGATAATTGTAGAATTATCTCAAGCTATCCTAGCATCCCCTTTGCAGAGAGCCTACAGCACCACACCAGTGTAACTGCATTAAGAAGAGTGCATACTAGTCAATGGGGTGAGGTTTGATTTTTGACTTCGAGTGTTGTGCATAAAATGGGGTGCTCGTGGAATTAATTCAGAGGGGACTCTTTCTTGCCTAGTGTGGAGTTGCTGTCTGGGGCACAAGAAACTGGACAACAATACCATATGTGAAGAACTTCCAAGTGGAGTTACTCATTAGTAGTGTAGACCAGGGGCAGGCAAAATATGGCCCATGGGTCAGATCCAGCCTGCTAGGCACTTCCATCTGGCCTGTGGCACCCCCATCAGATTGTGTCCCACCCAGCCCTTCCACCCACATGGGTGGGAGTGAAGCACCCAGGTATACACATACTCCATCATACCCTACTGTGCCTGGCTCCCACCCTTGTGGCCAGCCAGCAGCTTTGGGGCAGGGTTGCTCCTGCAGCTGCTACAGCCCCCCAGGACATGCTTGGCTTCCCCAGTCTCTTGCTGGCTCTAGGCAGCAGATAGGGCTATGGCAGGGGTGGGGGTGAGGGCAGGGGCAGAGCAGCAGCTGGGTGGGAGTGCAGTGTGTGGGGCTGGGAAAGGTGGCAGCTTGGAGCCTGTGCCCAGGGAGGCTGCAGCAGTGCAGAGCTCAACTAAGCAGCATATGGATGTGTGTGGGGGTAGAGACCCCCTCACACTGCCCCCATGGTGCACAGCCCCAGCAGGTAATGGCGGTGGTGGCAGCAGCAGCAGGCAGAGGTGTTGGTACCCAGTGCTGATGCCAAGTTGGGCCAGCATTGCACTTTGCAGTGAGGAGCACAGCTTCCACTGGGCTGTCTATCTCAGTGCTCCCTGCTACTTGTGCTACAGGGGAGGAAAGCCCCATGCCTGGAGCCGGGTGCGTTCCCTGTCCCAGCTGGCTCCAGCACATGAGGCTTCCCTCCTGTGCTGCTCAAGTGTGGGGATTGCCATGATGATAGCTTAGTGGCGGCTGGGCTCTTCATCACGATGTGCAGCGCTGGCTCTGCTGGACATCGGTGCTGGCTACCAGTGCCTGGAGCACCCAGGCCTGCTGCCACCCAAAAGGGGAGTGAGGAGAGTTCCCACCTCCCCCACCTCATGTGCCACACACCCACACCCAGTCCCCGCAACCCACCACATATGAACAACCCCCAACCATGTCCTATGCCCCCCCTCCTAACCCTCCCACCCCACCATACAACACCTCCACATCCTCCACCACACATACACCACCCCACCATACACACAAACACCTCCCACCACACACACACATACTCCACAACCCCTACCATACACACACGCACAAACACCCCCCCACACACACACCCCCCCTCAACCCCCTCCCCCCCAATTTACAGGACTAAGAATATATTTTTATTTTTATTATGCAGTCACCTCTATATACAGTATGCAAACACAAATCATGGCAAAAACATGTTTGGGATAAAATTAAAATATGCTCTAGTAGGTGTTTGACTTTTAATGTATAATTTAGTTTTTTTTTTTTTCTGGTTCTAAGATGGCAACCCCCTATCCCAAAAGGAGTATTTCCAGGAGGGCAAGGAGAGGGACTTCTGGTGGCAAAGGTCAAGGGCTAGGGGATGGGACTTCCCAGCCCAAGATGGCAATCAGGGGGCAGGGCAATTGGCAAGGGGTGGGGCTATCCATGCAGCCCTTGAAGGCTCGCCAAACCTCATTAAGCAATCCTCCACCCGAAATAATTGCCTGCTCCTGATGTAGAAAGTTCTGGAGGCAAAAGAAAATGGCAGTTGGAAGCAAGAACTTTGCCATTAAGGAAATCAGGCAGAAAACCACAGACAGCTTCATGACACTTCTGCCTACCTTCCCATTTCCTTTTGGGTCTACTAAATATACCGATATGATTTGACTGTCTTTGGTTACATCACCTTCACCTTGACTGGTTGGGGTCAGTTCTGCTCAGTTGGCAGCACGCCACGAGGAAGACTTTTTTTGGATGGCGTCTTTGCTTAAATGCTAAGGAATTACAGCCGAAATAATTCCGTATTTACCTGCTTTGCTAAGAAGGGAAAGAGTTAGACAAGGAAGTGCCAGTGCAACTGTAGGGTTAGATCATGGAAATTAAGAGCATGTGTGTTTAATTACTTTCATATGTATTTCATTGTAGATGAATAGCAAGTCTGGGCAGAAGTGAAACCCAAACACAAGACAGTATCTCCACCTGTGCCTGCTAGTTCAGGTTAAAAGTACGTCTGGACTAGATATTTTTCTATGAGGGCAGAAATGATTTCAGGCAGTATCCATGCTGTCTCTGAAGCAAAGAGGCATTTGATGAGATTTTGAATGGGTGAACGTTACTTTCTCCATCACCTTAGGTCTCTGTGTCCTTAATCTGAAGCAAGGTGAACAGGAGAGCAAATGACAAGCTGATCGGAGCTTTGTTTTTAATTCATGAAACTTCCTATAGGAGCAGTGATGAATCAGTTTGTTGAATACTTCTGAAAGACTGCATGTCATTAAAAAAAGAAAGAGATACCAGAATTTGAGTTCCTTTGTTTAAGTCTCAACAGTCCCAACTGTTTTTTTTCTGATTAAAGATGGGTCCAGGCATGTATATTCCTCTGAATAGCAAGAGGGAATAGAAATAGGGTTTTTTGTTCCACTTTGAATCCTTGTCCAATGCTTTTGCTTTTGGTCTACGTTTTGTTTAATTGTTTTTTCAAGATATGAGAGCTGTTTTTCAGAAATAGCTATTTCCCCTCCTGCGGGGAGTGGAGAGCTCATAAGATCACACACACTTGCAATGTTTATGACATTTGGGGATGATCCCATAAGAATAAGTCCTAAAAATGGAGTCCTGATTTGACCTCCCACCTGAACCATAGTTTTTAACCTTAGTACATCTCTACTTAAAAGCATGAGATCATTGGATGAAGTTTTTCACTGTATAATGTTTTTGTAATAACAAAAGGAATGATGAAATATTTTACCTGTTTCGTGATGAGAACATTAGAAATTAAGTCTTTCTGAGAAGCCTGGTATAGTAGCCTTGGCACAGAACGGTGATGACAATTATGTTGCTTTGAATATCCCAGCTACCTCTACAAGTACTAGCTTGGGTTTCTCTGCACAGTACTCAAGTGTGCCATGTAGACATACTCTATAGAAATAGGGAGGAAAAAAATAGTGCCACACAAAGTTCACCAGTATTTTGGCAGGGATGATGTTTATTGTGTCACATGTTGCCCTCCAAATGAGGGATACACATGTGTCCATCTCTCTGAATTTTTTCTTACTTGCTTATTTTTATTTTTGCCCTGTTTTCAGACCATGCTGAAAATTAACTTGTTGGGCCAAATCAATTGCTGACTTAGTCCAATGAGTTCATAAAATGCAAGCCAATCATCTGTTTGATTCTTTTGTACCAAGGCTCAAGACAAAAAGCCAGATGTATAATTTTTTGGAGACTCTTGCATGCTCTACATTATACCCAATACAGAAAACCTCTAGTACAGTCCCGGTAGCGTTTGACATTCCCACAAGACATGACATACTTCCCAAGAGTGGAGCATTGTATGAGTGAGGCAATTTTTTCAGTTCAGATAATGTTATGGCAGCTGATGGCATGTGTTGACATTCCCAGGGCCTGATCTATAATCACATGGCTGGCTTTAAGGCACATGATTGCAGGTCAGGTCCCCGTTTGTGCAGATGTTCCCTGATGCTAGGTGCCATGCTGGGAATGCCATCTCAGTAAGTCTTGGGGGGGGAGGGGTGAAGGCTAGCAGGTCTGTGGGGGAGCTAATGAGGTTGGAGGGTTTGCAGGGTGGGGATTGTACATCTAGGGGTGGAGTTGGGGGGTCAGAGGGCTAAAAATAGACTAGTTTGGAGAGGAGAGGGGTAAGAAAAGCACAGCCCAGGATTGGGTGAGTGACTGGGCTTTCCCAGTTCCAGAGCTCTGCTCCAGCATGGGTTAACTTGATATGTGTAGTGCACCCCATCAGATGAACTAGGTTAGATTGGGCTGGGCATTTTTTGCCTGATGCAAACTCCCTGAAAGTATATACAGTTTGGCACTTAGATCGACCTTACCCTAGTTAGGTTGGTCTAAGTGTGACATCTGCATGCACACTGAAATGGTTTCTTGTACTGAGGAAGGTGGAGAGAAGACAACTTGATTTTGCAGAAGAAAAAGAAAGTTTAAATGTAGATCATTTATGGAAGAGAAAACAGAGAAACAGAGATTTATGGAAGTTCAATGATTTGTATTTTGCAGATATCAAATGCAAACAGAAATACAAATTGCAATCTCTTTGATCTTCCTGAGTTCCTTTGCCTGCCCCCTACTCTAACATTTTAAAAACCACAAAGAATGTAAAATAAATGTCTGTCTAAAACAGAGAAAGCTTGGGGCTTCAGCTGACAGTAGTATATTGTGGTGTGATTCAGATGCACAATACTCATCAAACTTCTATCAATACTAATTTACTAATATCAATAATAATCTCTTTCCCAGTGGATCAGCTCTCTCAGGAAGGGCCTGTGTGCTGCTTACTGCTCTGTGAGCCCTTCAACTAAGGTGTCAATAAAGCTGACCGCTGTTCTGGGGCTATTGACAGTTATTAAAAATGACCTTGATGTAATTTAATGCCTATCAAAACAAGGGCCATATGTTAAGGATTATGAAAAGCTACAGTTAAGAAAAGCAATGACAGCCTTGTGCTAGTGGGGCAGGGAGGGGGCAGCATATATAAAGATTCCCTTGCCCTCTCTTTTTCCTAGAGCACTAAGCAGCACTCCTTGGTAGGCAACTGATAAGCTAACAGCGTAATTGGAACAATTTAGAGCTCAGGGGTATATTTTTTAAGAGCTGTCATAGCAGATCATCTCAATGGTTAATGTGGCGTAAAATATCATAAACGCTGCTGAGGACCCTTGAGTACATATGGCAAGGACCAATCAATAAGTCCCAATGGATGATCTCTTGTCACTTGCAAAGAGAAGGCAATGCTAGGAATGCTTGCTTGCTTGCTTCTTTGCCACTTTATAGGAATACCAAGCTTTTATGCAGGGCTGTTGTCACGCACACAGCAACAACTGTAATTTCAACCTCTCCCAAACCCAAGAATCAACAACTGGATGTTATAAAAAATGACAAAGGGACAGTATGAAGAGCAAAGCAATTTAACATTATTGGTCATAATTAGGTAGGTACCCTGTTACAGTGTGCATACACTAGGAGAAATATACAAGCACAGATGGTAAATTTTGTATTTTACTATGCAGTAACTTGATTTTGCAATTTTATTTTCTGGGAAATTATTTTAGTGTTAAATGTTTTTAAAGATTTTTCCCCTCCACCCATGCTGTATATTTTTTTACTTGTGCAAGCACGCTCTATCTGAGGAGAGCACAATTTGACTTTGTCTTTGAAAATGTAACCCTATCATTTATCATGAAAATCCAAAAGCTTGTGCCACCCCTGCAGCCCCAGAAACTGGCACAAGAAACAAGGGAGAGTTCCCACTTTCATATAGAAAATCATAGGGGTTAGGGTCAGAAGCCAATTGGCTAGAGGGAAGAAATAGGTAAATGGTAAAGAAACATCACCACTGTGGTAACATATACCCAGCACCTTAATTTCCCCACATATACCTCTGGAGATATCCCCAAACAAGCTGTTAGTCCCTAGAGCACTCAAACAGCACCTGCCCCCAAGTCTGAATCCAGCTCCTTCAATCCCCAATCTTGGTTGACGGAGCCAGTGAGATATCCAGCTCCACTGCACGCTCCCCTGTGTAGGGCTGACCAGGTTCCATGTGCACGCTGCTGTCTCTTCCCCTTGCTCCAGCTTCAAGCTTTCTCCTTTATCGCTTGCCCTGGGGATATCACAGCTCTGCAGACTGCCCCTGGGTTCTACCTGCTGTTGCACACATTGCATTCACATTGCACCAGGTTACTTGCTACAGCAAGCTTGTTACATAAATGTGAGCAATGGTTATCAGCAGGGTTCCTGGTTTGAAAATGGTGTGGCACCATGTGCATCCTGCCACTGAGCAGGCTGGGCAGCGAGGCACATGGCACCCCTTTTAAAGGCTGCAGTGAGGCACAAAGGTAGGGAGCAGGCAGAATGCAGCTACAGCCCACCCTTGCCTCATGGAAAGATTGGGGGCCACACCCCCATCCCACTTTGACTACCCTATGCCGTGGCTCCGCAGGAACCATGGGCTCTGATTGTCCCATGACCTGGCCAGAGCCCCATTCACCATGAGTGGGGCCCCAGCTGGGCTGGGTCATGGGGCAATTGGAGGTCAGTGGCTCATCCAGGGGTATGGTGCGGGAGAGCTGGGGGGGAGGGAAGGGGAACATGCCTCCCTTCCCCGGCTCCCCCACAGTGAGTACAGCGGCGGGAGCTGCCCACCCATGCTCCTGGATGAGCCACCAGGCTCCCACCGCCCTGCAACCCAGCCCAGCCAGGGCCTCATTCCCCATGAATGGGGCCCTGGCCGGGCCAAGTTGTGGAGCAGTTCCCATGGTGTAGCAGGAAGCGGTGCAGGGGCAGGGGGAACTCCCTCCTGCACTGTGGAGGTCTAATCTGCATCCCCCAAGCCCAGACAGTCAACAGAAACTTACCAGTGTGCTGTGTTGGGTCAGCTGTGATCCCAATGTGCACCTCCCCACTGTGGCCAGGCTGCCCTGGTGTTTGTGAGGGTTGAGCTCTGTTAGCCCCCCCTCCTTCTGGAGCCTATGCCCGGAGCTCCAAGCCCAATGCACTGCTCCAGCCCTGCCCAACTCTCTCCCTGCCTCACTATGGAAGCCTCAATCCCTACTCCCCTTCCCCCCCATCCCGAATTACCTGCAGGAGCTGCTATCCAGGCTGCTTGGTGGCCATGTGCATGTGTGAGCACACAAACGCACATGGCACCCCCTGAATGACTGCCCTCCTCCTGCTCCCTCCAGACCCTTGATGGCTGGAATTCTGCCAGCCTGCAGAAAGCTCTTTGCAAAAGTGGAAAATCTGCATGTTTCTTGGTTAAAAGAGAGAATCCATGTATTTTTTTCCATTTTTGGAAATGGAAAACCCAGATTCCCCAGGTATCAGCTGATTAGTTTTGATTCACTGTCTAAGGTCCCAGAGAGAAGTTAGAAATACCTTTGGGGATCTCTATGCCACGTCTCCCTAGAGATATCGAATGCTGAAATGTCCCTGTGGTCTGTGGAAGAGAGAGGGAAGCCTAGGAGCTATCTCCTAGAACACTGGTTCTCAACCTTTTCAGACTTGATGCACCACTTGATAGCTTTGAGGTTCTCCTCAGAAAATACTAGCTATTGGTTTTCACTCTTATTTTGACTATGTAACATAATAGTACATTTCTTCTGTTGCAAAGACCTCAGGCATCCACAGTGTTAAAATTATTCGGACCTGTTGTAGACTTTGTATGTGAAAACTCCTTATTTATCTTGTGAACCATGTTTGTACACCAAACAGTGCTAACGTTGTGTGATACCCCGTGGCACCCTTGAAAGACTTTCAAGGTCCCCCCGGGTGCCACAGCACCCTGGTTGAGAATGACCACCCTAGAAGCTCTGGGGAGTATTCTGTTGTATAGTCTCAGCTGGAAGACTATTTTTATTCCTACTACAATACCTGAGAAGAAGGTACAATACCTTAGAGTATCCTTTATGTGAAACCTCGGGATCAACATGTTTAATAATTTAATTATTCCAAGTTATTTCTAAATTGCTAGACAGTTCATACCTTAGATAAGTGTTTATAGGGCAGTTTCTTTTTTCATATAAGTATAATTCCACATATTTCAGTAGAGTTGCTCATGATTTGTACTGGGGTAAATGGATGAGAAACAAGTCCCTGGATGTGTGCTTTATGAAAAAAAGAAACTGCTATCTAAACACTTCCCTAAGGTATTAACTCTTTTAGAAAATTAAGATGAGATGAGAGCATGTATCCTTGTTTTCTGCAAAACTCTCTGGAGCATTTGTGCTATTTAAGAACTAGAAAAAAGTGTGTAGATGGAGGAGGGAGAATGACTAGACAGAACTGTATTCTATATTAGATATATGGAGAAGTTCTTAGAAGCTTCTCAGAAAATAGTGGAACAGAGTCATGTACTACATTGAACAGGTATAATGGCAAAAAGATTGAGCAAGGATTGCAGTATGTAAATTTAAAAAAGAGATTTTGTGGTCAGGCACTGAACTGGGATGAAGCAAATTCAGAGTATTTTTTAGTAAATTTCCACATTAATTTTCATCACAGATATGATGAAAATCTGAAAGTCAGTTTGAAATTAACTGTTTTCCTACGCTGCTAAATCAGCTCCTGGGAATTGTAGAGCTAGTGATTTAAAGTCTGCATTCTTCCCCATAGGTTGTTGCCCCTGAGGCACCATGTTAGTAAATTAGAGGGAAGGCTGTATTTCATCATGAGATGCAACCAGTGAAGATGCTTTGCACACTAGAGAGATAGGAATGGTATCAGGAACCCCCAGTGTTGCCAACTTCTAGCAATAGGACAATACAGGGAATGTGCAGAAATGATTTGAAATGAAATGTTCTGGCTCAGCTCAGCAATCCAGAATATTTGACTATGATTTTGAGAAAAAAACCAAATAGCAACATTTGATTTTTCTGTAGGTGACCAAAAAAAAAAAATTAGTTTAGCAAAAACTGCATTTCTTTCTAGAAAAAAGAAAAAGCTCAGAATTAAAATTTCTGATCCATTTTAATATGTTTTTTTTTTTTTTTAATTCCTAGCTTTGCCACAATTTTTCTGTGTGACTTTGGATAAACCTCTTAACTTTTGCCTCCAGTAACATGAACAGTAAAATGAGGGTAGTATATCCATATTTTTGCAGCAGCATTGTAAAGTTAAATGAGTTTAGACAATTATGGTTAATGGTTGCAAGGTACTGATGTACTATGATGCATAACCTGAAAACCAAACTAGAAGTAAAAGGTAACATTTAAAAATTTTTAAAATGATATGACAGCGGGTATTAAAGATCATTATTTGCATGTAACTAGCATATAATGATACATTTTTACCCTGCCTATGAGAGATACATCCAAAGTGTGACCAACTATTATAATAGCGATATTCTGAAATACTGATATTATGACTACTTAAGTTTATTGTAACCAGCTCTGCACATATATCTTGCACAAAGTTCCTATTGACTTCCATGGCAGTTTGTCTCAAATTAACTGCAGGACTCTCTAGAGTCATCTTCTTCAATTATATTTCACATTCCATGTAGTTGCAACAAAAAAACATGACACATGGTTTTGTTTATAAAGTAAACAACCTCTTCTTGTTTCCCCCTAAATGCACAGCGTTAGTAACTAACCTTTGTGATCAAACACTACTTATAAATTATTACAGATGTACAAACATGCTTTCCTAGGTGCTGTTTTGAATTCTGTAAATAAGTCCTTGAAAATTATTTGATATAATCTTGAGGTGTGATGCACGTGGCTTTATTTAGGAGTTCCCATGCAGATTTGTTGTATATTTTTTGGTTGATTATTTTTTTTTAAACCCAAGTATCATTTTAGTACTAAGCTAGGTCTGCGATTTAACTATGCTATTATACTTAATTACCTGTTTAGCTCTTGGTAAAGCAGAAGATCTTTTATGGCTTTCTGAGGGTTGACAGTGACAAGCAGAGGTAATGGCTGATGATACACTGCTAGCTCTCTCTTCTCTTTCCGGCCACTGGCTTTCATTAAAACCCAGATAAAGTTGTTATTTATCTGAATCAATTGTATTGCCCCAATCACAGCAGTTTCAAAATATCTCATAACCTTGACTATGTCTTTCCTCCCACCTTTCTTTGAGGTAAATCAGCACTATATCAGCATTTTGCAAATGGAGTATGGAGAATATATTGCAAATCTATGGGGTCAGGAACAAAAAAACTCAAATTTTCTCAAGTTTTCAGTTAATGCCCTAAACACTGGATCATTCTGCCACACTTTGCAAATACTTTCTTAATACTAATTTTCATGTAAGTAACCACAACAGGGTTAAATGTAGTGTTTTGTTCATGCCTGATGGTCCATAGGATGAAGTCTGCCGTAAAATGCCAAAAGGATGGAGAACCCTATTAAGGAATTAACTTTGCACTGTTTTATTATATATTTATATAAGTAACTGCTGGTTATTATAGGCTCCAATCTACCAGGCTGCTCCAGGCAGGTGAAGGCCTGTGCTCATTCAGTGTCCTGTTATAGTAAATGCATGGAAATAGTAAATCCATCTATCTGCATAGATCAGCTTGAAGTAGTAAGAGGAAACAGATTAATTTTGAAAAATGAAATGGCAGCACTTTCAAGCTGGTCAAACCAAACTGTTAAGCACTATTAAGCTAAAAAATGGATTCTACATAGTGTTTGTTATAATAGTTTAACTGCTGCTAGAATAGACCATAATCTACCTGAAAGATGCTGAAAAATATCCAGTGTTCTCTGTGGCTAACTATACCCAAATCTTGCATCAAGAATCAGTAAGATCCCTGTTAATAACTTATTCCAGCGATGCACATTATTTTTTCAGAAACTTTTTCATAAATGAATGAAATGCCCCCCAAGGGAAAGTATAATTGGAAGTGCATATACATATATGCCTTAGTAGGAGTGGGGGATGAATCTAAGAGTTAAGCTTCAACAGCAGCACAGGCTTTGGGAGTCAGAAGAATAGCAGCTCAAGTTCTTTTCTCACACATGAGGTAAAGGGTTTGAGTGTGGCATGGGTAAAAAGAGAAGTGCTGAGGTTTGCAGGAGATGGTAGTGAAAACCCCAGTGAAGATGGGTAAAAAGTCCTTTTTAAGTATGGTTTCAGGGAACAAGTCGAAACAGTGTGAGCACTTGTGTAAGTTGAATCTCCTCTATGGGAGCTTGCCTGGACCCTTGTACTCTTATACTTCCACACGTTCTTTCAAATGCATTCAAAGATTAAAGTATAGTAGTATAATATGTTTATAACCATATAAATGCAGTCACCTTGGGCTGTAGTGGTGTAACTATTTTGGGCCTCCAAAAACCATATAGACGTGATGTGATGGCCAGTTATTCCTCTACAAAAAAAGCCCTCAGTTTCACTTCTTCTAGTGATAATGCAATATTGCTATTGCAAGTGACTAGAAAAAACAGAGAGGGTAAAAGTAAAAAGAAAAAAAAGACAAAGGGAAGCTTTAACCTACTCTTCTAATGAATGACAGTAACCTAAGACAATTAAAGTAGAATTAACACTTGCAAGATTACAATGAAGATTTAACTTGAAGGTCAAATATAGAAATATATTGGATTATGATTAATCTACTTACTCACAGCCTATCGTTAGCATTTTTGTTTTGAAAAATGATGTCTTTCTATATTGTTGTATGTCTTTCTATATTAAGATATAGGATTTCCTCTTATTTGGCACAGTAAACCTTTGCTCTTTCCACATAAGGAAAACTAATATCGTATCAGTTGGTATATGGCTATTTTATAATATGTCAACATGTCATTGTTACATTCATGGAACAAGGTGTACTAAATGACGAATTCTAATCAACGTTGTCAAGAGGTTCCATTAGTAAACAAGATGCAGCAAACACTTGGGATAATGGGTCAATACATATTTTCCAGTTCTGAAGGAAAGATAAAGCAGGCTTTTGTGACAGTGAGCCTTTTAGGGCAGTAAAAATGAATATTTAGGTGCAGACTAGGACAACATTTAAAACTAAAAGTGTGATAATTTAGCTGAATGGCACATTTTATCAGACCTCTGCCCCATTGTTTTAATGAGTTTAGGCTGAAATTCTTTACAAAAGTGACTTAAAAATAATCATTTGCACCCAGCACTTCAGATAATAGAGGAATCCTCCCATTCAGAGCTGACTGCCAGAAAAGTAATTTTAACATAGCATTTAATCTTCCTTAAAGTTTAGTGCTGGTGAAAAGTGCCAAGCTGACAACTTGGGAAACTGAAGTCTGTATCTACAGAATAGGTATGGTGCTGGCAGTCATGTGCAGATTTCTCCTACCACAGATTTCTGCAGTGTTTCAACCTTATTCTTAAAGAAACATCTCCAGGGGCAGACAGTTACAAAAGCTCGCTCTCTCTGTCTGTCCTTGGGATCTAGCTGACTCTGCCAATTAGAATGAGAAAAAGCATCAGTTGGTATTGGATCAGATTCAGCTCTGGCACAAACTCAGTAAAGTTATTAACATGGTGTTTAGCCATAGAGGTTGCTTTACATTTAATGGATTCTTCATAACTCTTCTCCTAGTTAAACTCTGAAATTGGATGGCCAGGATCAGGTGAAAATAGAGCTCTAAATTTCTTTGAAATTTGGAACTGGACTTCTTGGGTTCAGCATCTCTAGCAACACCTGCTTAAAATGTGCATTCTGCTTCTCTTTTCTTGCTCTTTTCTTCCTAGATGAACATCTGGGATAAGTGCAGACAGTCAAAAAGCCCAAGGCTGAATCGATTCAGTCTTTGCAGGTTAGTCTAAACTGCACAGATTAAATTGAAACAGAAGTGAACAGATATTTACTTTTGATTCAGGAAATGCAGCCACATGCCTGCAGTGGTTCAGGTCAGAAGCCAGGGGAGGCCAGAGCACAGCTTTCTGGCTGTGTGCTCACTTCCGCTTTCTCCTGCCCCCAAGGTCTCTGGGATGTGTAGTCCAGAATTACAGCAGCAGGACTCTGCAGGGTTGCTCATGGCTTCTTCCTGCTTCCAGGTGCCTCTGGGATTTATAGTCAATAGTTGTAGCCAGCAGTAATTTTGAGCAGGGGAATGGGTGTTTAGCCCCTTCTCCCTGGCCCCAGACCCAAGTTGAGTTTTGCCAGGGGGGGAAGTAGTACTTGTACTATAGACTGGGGTGCATCCCCAGCTGGGCTTGCCCCTCCACCCCCTTGTTAGCCAGCCCTCACTGCTCCAGCCAGGGAGCAGAGGGGCAGGACCAGCTCTGCTCTCTGGAGCAGATAGCCCAGCCTAGCCCAGGGCTGCAAAGCATGCTGAATGCTGGGGGACTGTGATTTAACCTGAACCAGGAAGGGGTCTGGATAGAAGTTTCATAAACTGGTTTGACAGAAATCAATTAAGTCTGATAGTTCATTCAACCAGGTTTATCTTAAACCAGTTTCAGCCATTTTGAAACTGGTTTATGTGCACTGAGCTTCTGTTCTGTTACAGGTTTAAACCAGTTCCTGATCACTTTAACTACTTTTATGTTTAACTTCTGTCCCTAGCCCTGAAGCTCACACATGCTGGCAGAGCAGTGAATGTATGTACAACTGAGTATTGAATTTGAAGTCTATGTTCCCAGTTTTTATATTAATATCAAAATAGGAATTAGGCAGACAAGGTTCTTTGGGTAAATCTGATATCTTTTATTAGACCAAGTCAAATAGTTGGAAAAATTCTTCTTTGTAAGCTTTTGGATACAATTATCCTTCATCATACAATTACCCTATGTCATTAGACCAACACGGCTACAGCCTACATCCCTAAAACATAAATTTAAACTTTCTTCCCCCCCCCCCCCCAAAATCACAGAGATTCTGAAGAAGAGTTTTCCCAAAATAGCCTTTAGAGCATGCCACGTATTTTAGGTAAGGTAGATGGGGGAGGAGATGGTACTATAGTTAATCTTTGGAATACAAGTCTGTTTCCTGTTCTTAGAGCCAGACTGGAACTTACAGTCTAGTTCTTCCTGCAAATGTAAACATCTGTGTTGATATCTTTAAAGTGGGCCTTTTTAGGATTGCTTTTAATAAATGCATGTCCCATCCATTCAGTTTGTTTTGTTTACAATGGTGTCAGTTACCTTCAAAGGACTTGAGAATTATTTAAAACCCTCCCTCTTGCACACCTCTGTAGAGATGATTAAACAGTCATTACTCTTCAAGAAGTTCTTTCCCTACATCTTTACTAGCATTTCCTCATGGTGTGGTAAAGTTCCTGATCTAGGTTTTATAGAGTTTTTTTCCTTTAAATACAAAGACTCTTTTTTCCTTCTTTAAAATGCTAATTTGTCACTGACTATATAGCTATAACAATACTCCAACACTACTTTTAAAAATAATTTATTTTTTTTATCATTTCATGTAAAGCAATTAGGTGATGGTAGTTAGGGTCTCATATATTTCTAACTGACATAGACCATATTTACATACTTTTTTAAAACTGTTTTGTGAACAGACATTTTTTTATCTGACCTGCATAGCATGCAAGTGTCAAGAACAAATTTTAAAGCAAACAATAATTAAATATATAAGTCATTGGAAAATAGAATTAAAATAGTACATGCATTTACCAAATATACCATGTATGGGCTTAATCCTGTTTGGTTTTATTTTTCTTTTGATAATTGATGTAGCCTGGGCATACTAAGGGTATGTGCCCTCCTTTCCAAATTGAAGGGCATTGTCAGCAGGCAAAGGTGCTGTGGGAGGGAACTGTCAACCGCACAGTTTCTCCTCAGTTCCCTATAGTCAGGCCAGGACTCAACTGCTTAACTATATACAAGTTTATTAATTAATAAAATAAAGTTACACACACACAATCACTTATTCAATGGTATAGGACTTCACTTATATCTCCTATAGAGCTTCAACCCACACAAGTAAGTAGTGGATCAGGAACGGGTAAGTATAGGTAAATACAGCACATCAACAGGGATAAACACAATTAACTATTTATAGTCCATGAAAGAACATTGTCATGTATGCAGTGGAAATCAAAGATAAGAATACATTGTACTCATGTAACAGTGAAACATCAAATGACAAAATATGAGATGCTTGCTCACCCTTCTGGGTGTTGAGGGTGCTCCTATGCTAGGGTCTCCCCATTCAATGAGGGGAAGCCTGGCTGCAGCTCTGCCAGAGGAAAAGGGGACGACGCTTTGGGTCCCTTCAACCCCTCGTGGGCTGGTATGGGACCCCCCCCACCCCAATGATGCAGGGCTGCTCTGGCTCTGTGGGACGGGCACCTCTCCTGACATGGTGGTTGGCCGCTGCCCAGGCTCTCTCCTAATCTGAGGCCTGCTCATGGCCCGGTGCACCAACCCATGAACTGTTTGTCTCACTCCTTATGGAAGGGGTCAGAGGCCTGGGCTGCCTTATGCAACACCAGGGATCAATCAGGTCCTGGATCTGCTGGAGAGTGCTGCCAGATCAGCAGTCCAGCCACGTGCCAGGGGTTGGGGACCCAAGCCACCTTGAAGCAGCTCCCAGAATCCTGGTCCGCTCTTGGACCCTCTGTGCAGTGATCTCTGCACTGCACTCCTGGCCCCTACCGGGGTTGCAGACCCAAGCTACCTCGAGTGGCTCCCTGGGTCTGGGCTCTGTGCACCAATCTCTGGACACCTGCCAGGGGATGCAGACCTGGACTGCCATGAGCAGCCCCAAGGTCTGAGCCCTGTGTGCCATTCCATGCACCGATGGGGCTGAGGTGTCAGTCCTGGCAAGGAGCGGGGGGGGAGGGGGGCTTTGGGGCTCTTCTGGGTGCTGCTTCGCTTGCTGGGAAGCTCTTCCCCAGCTCTTCTTAGCCCCTTCTTCCTTCGTCGTCCCCAATGTATCCTTCATGTGCTGGGCACATGGCTCCTTCTATTTGCTTCGGGGGCTCTGCCCCCAAAGTCTTGCTGGACTTGCAAAATGCAGGCTTCGTTCAGGTCCACAGATTTCAGTAGAGTCGCTCATGACCTCTGGACAGGGCGGGGTCAGCTCCACCCAGCCCTTACCTGATTGGTGGGCAGGCAATCAAAATGAAGATTTTCCGAACTCAGGACATGCTAGACTGAATCGGTAAGTCCGCCACTTTGATTTTCTAGGCAAAGAAAATGCAGTACATTTCATTTGTCTGAAATTCAGGAAAGATTTAGGTTCTGTGACGCACAGGAAATTATTAGTTAAACTGGAAAAATTGGGCATTAGTAAAAGTGTGAGGTAGATAAAGGAACTGGATAAAGGTGATATGACAAAGCTTATCCTCCAAAGGAAGCTATCAGACTGGAATGAGGTAGTGTTAGGGTTATTTTGGCTTTAATTTTTCTGCAGTTTCAAAGTCATGAATATAGGGCTGACTGCTTAGTTTACCTGATAGTAGTTGACTTCAGACAACTAAAATGATTTATCTTCACTCTTCAGCAGAATGCCGCTGAACCCCCACATCTACAGGTGAGATTAAATGACTGCATGGGCCAGATCTGGCTGGCAGGCCATGGGTTGCCAAATCCTATCTTAATCTACAGTTTGCTCTGTTTCTTTCTTATAAACATGGGTATTTTAATGATTAGAATGGAGTGGTTTTCCAGATGATTGATCAGATTAACCAATGAAAGGCTGGTGCTTGAGGCTGGGTCTTTACCACAGAGTTAACTTGGGTCATGGCTGAAACTAATACAGGTGGTAAGGTGCGAAAAGCCCCCATGAAAAGTTCTGTTGGTTTTGTGCCTCCACTAGTGCTGTATTTTTAGGACGTGAGCCATATTTTTGGTTCTTCTTGTTGCAGTAAAGCTGCAATATTATTCCCTCCCAGTGTATAGTTGGAATTTTGACAAGGCATTGGAAGACCATCAGCACTTCAGTCATTTAGTCTGAATCCTCATTTCAAATGTCTACTAGCCTGAGTGAAAGGAGCATCAAAGCTCTAACCTTTTCTTGGATTTTACATATCATGAGCCAACTAACAAAGAGCCTGAGCTACTTTTGGAAATGAAAAAGTGTTCTGGATGGCTTAACCTGGCTCATTGTTTAGTGATTCCTCTGACATAACTACATCAGAGGGACACCTGAAGATCCCAAAGTGCCTTAGCAATTTTCATTTGAGTACCCACCTTCTCAACTACATTCTAGCTTTCCCATCTTGGAGTACTTGGCATCAGGGAAACTAGGTGCTACTATGCACCTGATGTTCTGAGTACCACTCTGACAGGCTTTAGAATGGAACAAGTTTTAAAAGTTCTGGTTCCTCCAATTTTAAAGGTTTTCTACATCTGCATGATAAAAATCTTTTCTATCAGAGAAATAAAATAAAAAATATTTTTTTCAGAGATGTGATGTTCCCTGAAAGTCCAGTGTTCTTAAATTAATTCCTCTAGTATGTTAACCCCAAGTGTGCATCAGATATAATGATATTGTGATCACTAGATCCTATTTTAGCTGGCTCCAACCTCATTTATCAAACTTGGCATCTTTCCAACAATTACGTTCTGAATAGCTTTAGCTATGCAACAAAGAAAGCAATCCAACTCTACAACTGGAAACATGTCTCCATCTTACTTCTAGCTTAGTTATCCCAATCAATATCAAAGTAATTAAAATCCCTTATGATCAAAGTTCTGGCCTTCTCACAAGCATCTTCTATCTTCAAAAGCATTTCCTAATCTACATTTCTAACTGATGTGATGGCTTCAGTAACATCCTAGAACCAACTTTCTTGTCCTTAACTTGTAGTCTAACTGAAGCTACCATATAATTCAAAACATTTATATCCCTTTTAAATGTATATCTATGAAATCCTTTTTCTATTTTATTTAGTTTCTTTCTTAAATAATATTTTCATCATGGATGTAAAAACCCAGGATAAAATTCCTTTTTTTATTAGGTCTTATGACTTACTTGCTTTGCACCTTTCACTGGCCACATCTACACAAGATGCTGACTGTGCAGTTGTTACTGTGCAGCCATTTGATACTTGTATAAACAAGTACTAAATGACTGCGCAGTAGCTGGAGTTGCTGCACAATAGCATCGTCAAATGACTTTTTCATGACACTGACTGTGTAGTATCTTGTGCCTATTGTGCAGTAGCATCACGTCACACTTCATGCCACATGATGCTACTGCACAGTCAGCACCTCATGTAGACAAGGCCACTGTAACCTGTATTATAACTGTTCAGAGCAAAGTCTGATTTTTCTTATTAATTATTATATTGGATAGTATATTTCCCTGTGCAAGGCAATTTAATTCAACTTCAGGCTGCAAGACTGAGGAAATTCTACAAAAACGTTACCTTACAGTCCATTCACTAGCTCATAATCCTGGCTGTCATTATTCTAATGTGATCCTTTGTAATTACCATGTAATTTGGTAGTACAAGGTCTAGATGAATATAAAAGCTCCAGAGTGAATGTTTGTGACAGAGAGCTGCATGAACGTATTCTGCTTGTGTTTCACTGTCATTGGATGATGCATTAGCTTATCTTTCACTTTCACTTCTAATTTAATAATTTCCTCATCCTTGGGTGATAGCTTGAAAAGTAAGCAATTGGGATGTGGCCCTTCATTTCCATACAAAACAATTTTTTAAGTCATTCAGAGTAAATGGCCAGAGATCAATTGGGCCCCACAATGTTAAAGGCTGTTAGTTGTCTATATCCTGGAACCAGTGGTGCTAATTTCCATACAATGCAGTGTTTAGCCTCCCATGAGAGCAGGTTCCTTTGGCCTACTGCTTTGAAATACCATTAACATATACTATGCAGAAAATGAGCTGAGAAATGCATCCACTGGTAAATGTTGCAAATTTATCAAATCGGCATTAGTAAAAGGTAGACCAGCTTAAGAGTGTGATCTCTGACAGCATGAAACAGGAATTACTCCTACATACCACCAGCTACTGAGTTTAACAACCTACTGCTTTCAGGAGATATAATATACCAATTTAACCACAGCATCATAAACTAGACTTCTAACTTGTTAATTTGATCCCCCAGGTGTTTGCTCTTTAAAGTTATAATGATGGGATTATAGTACACTGATTAAAACATACAATCGCTATCGAAGTATAGAGTTTAACCAATTATAAAGCACTTTTGGTTAACTCTTATTGATACTAGCCCTTTTTTTCCACCTTTACTTCTTTCTGCACATATACAAAAACATCCTCAAATAACTTTAGTTCTGAGGTTGCAAATCCACTGGGCAAGCTGATTATCAAGTGTTTTCCTCAGTAACCCATGGATACCCTTACAATATTTACTGAGAGCCTTATGCAGCTCTTAATTGATAGCACAACTGATGTTAATTAAAAATGTGGGTCTAGCACAGCAGTGGCAATGCATAGGGGGTGCATATGTGCTGGTGCACCCCTTGACAGGCCATACTCCCTGCTTAGGCGACAGACAAGGAGGGCAGGCAGGAGTGCCGGTACCCCTCTGCGAGCACCGGCCGGGGAGTGGGAGTGCCGTGGCCACTTCCAGGGACCCCCCCCCACCCAGTCGGTGAGATTGACCCCCTCCCTGGTCACTGACTTGTTTTTGGGAAGACATGTGTCCCCCCCCCCGACTAAGGTGGCACCAGTTGCCCATGTAGCACAGTGATTCTCATACTGAGGTACCATGAGATCTTTCCCATACTGCAGGAAGTGTGAAGAAATAAGGAGGGTGTGAGGAGATAAGCAGATAAGGGCAAGTTTAGGCTTTCCCTGCTTGGGGACTCCCTGCAAAAAGGTAAACACTGTAATAAATAAATTAGCTTTTGAAATGGGATGCTACTCAATTCACATACGTTATGGTCGAGCACTGAGAACCACTGAGTTACCAACATATTTCAATCTGGACCCCTTCCCCCTCCCCCTCCAAACCCCCCGCCCTATATATTAGTTGCTTTTCTTAAAAAAATTATCAGTGATTTACCTGTCTATGAAATCCCATTGAAATTATACGTATAATGAAATGTAAATAAAGAACAAATTCATATTGTCCCTTTTCCTCACCTGCTAGTTGTCTTATCTATTAGCACTATAATAGGCTCAAATAGGGACAAAGTTGGGTTCCCTCCAGGTTTTGTTCTGGGTCCAGTGCAGCCAATATCTTCATGATTTAGAACAAGAGTGCCAAACTCACTGAGCCTGCACAGGACTGGTCTTTTGGCTGGATGAGTAGTTTAGTGGGCGGGTCTGGCCCTGCACATTGCATGCAGCCCTGCACAGCACATGTAGTGTGTGCATCACATATGGCCCAATACAGGGCCTGGTGCACACACTACCTGTGGTGTGCAAGTCCAGTCCAAAACTCATGGTTAGCACTGTGGGCCAAATGATAGGACTCTGTGGGCTGGATCTGACCCACAGGGCATATCTTTTACATTTGTGACTTAAAATATAGAATTCAATGTAAACTTAGTAAATTTGTGGGTGCCACCAAACTGGGTAGGAAGCTACTTTGGAGGATTAGGATTTAAAATGACCTGGATTATTAGGGAAAATGGTATGAACAGTATGAATGGTATACTGTGTGTAATATATAGTACATATGTTTATATCTGAAAGGCAAGCCTGAATAGAGCTTGGGTTGAGTCCCAGGTTTGAGATTCTGCTGTTTTGATTGTGGAATCCATCCACCAATCAGGAGGCAGCAAGAGAAGTAAAGTCATGCCCCTTTCCTGAGGGGAGGGGGAGAGGAGTTCCCCCCCCCGCCCCTGTCCTGACTGTAGACTGCAACACTGTCAGGTCTGGAAGACCTCAGGGGCAGAGCCCTGAAGAGTATAAAAGGAGCTGTGTGCCCAGCATGAGGGAGACATGTCCAGGATGGAGAAGAGCAGGGCTTAGAAGAGCTGAGGAGAGCTGCTTGTCAGGGTGAAGCAGTAGCCTGGAAGCACCCTTGAAGACTTCCATTGGTGGGGAATGGCAGACAGATCCAGCAGTTAGGCTCTCGGTGCTCAGCATGGTATCCAGTCCCTGGGAGCTGCATGAGGCAGCTCAGACCTGCAACATTTGGCATGAGGCCAGAGATGCAGTGCACAGGCTGGTGCATGGACCAGGATCTTTAGAGCGCTTGGGCAGCTCAAGTCCCCAACCCCCGGCATGAGGCTGGGAGATCAGTGCAGGAGGCGCTGCATGGACGGTCTGGGAGCAGACTGAGCCCCAGTGCTGCATGAGGTGGCCCAGGCCTCCTACCCATGGCAAAAGGTTGAGTCCAGGGGACAGTGACCCCCCAAAGCCCATTGCAGGCGAGAGAACAGCTTGGCGAAGAGGATGAGGGCCACTCTCCAGGCCTGGGAGCCACGAGTTGTAGGGAAAAGGGATTCCCACGGGGGAGGGAAAGTCCCCCCTGAAAGTGGAGATCCCATTGGGAGGGACCCCCTAAAGGTACCAGGTTCCTTGAATGGTTTGGGAAAAGGCCCAAGGACACTGGAGTTTCCACTTGGGATTAAGTTTACCTTTGAGGTTCTTGTGCTGTAAGTGGTGTGATGTCATGCTGTATCTTTTGTGAACTCTCATGTTTGTCAATTAGTAGATGAGTAGAGTCTTAAATTTAGGACTTTGACTAGGGCTCTGTTGGGATCCCCTTTCCCTATTATTCACCTGTTGTTTATTTGTGGCTTATTTATTGTTCACCTAGATTCATAGATTCATAGATGTTAGGGTCGGAAGGGACCTCAATAGATCATCGAGTCCGACCCCCTGCATAAGCAGGAAAGAGTGCTGGGTCTAGATGACCCCAGCTAGATACTCATCTAACCTCCTCTTGAAGACCCCCAGGGTAGGGGAGAGCACCACCTCCCTTGGGAGCCCGTTCCAGATCTTGGCCACTCGAACTGTGAAGAAGTTCTTCCTAATGTCCAATCTAAATCTGCTCTCTGCTAGCTTGTGGCCATTGTTTCTTGTAACCCCCGGGGGCACCTTGGTGAATAAATACTCACCAATTCCCTTCTGTGTCCCCGTGATGAACTCAAAGGCAGCCACAAGGTCGCCTCTCAAACTTCTCTTGCGGAGGCTGAAAAGGTCCAGTTTCTCTAGTCTCTCCTCGTAGGGCTTGGTCTGCAGGCCCTTGACCATACGAGTTGCCCTTCTCTGGACCCTCTCCAGGTTATCCGCATCCTTCTTGAAGTGTGGCGCCCAGAATTGCACGCAGTACTCCAACTGCGGTCTGACCAGTGCCCGATAGAGGGGAAGTATCACCTCCTTGGACCTATTCGTCATGCATCTGCTGATGCACGATAAAGTGCCATTGGCTTTTCTGATGGCTTCGTCACACTGCCTGCTCATGTTCATCTTGGAGTCCACTAGGACTCCAAGATCCCTTTCCACCTCTGTGCCACCCAGCAGGTCATTCCCTAGGCTGTAGGTGTGCTGGACATTTTTCCTCCCTAGGTGCAGCACTTTGCATTTCTCCTTGTTGAACTGCATCCTGTTGTTTTCTGCCCACTTGTCCAGCCTATCCAGGTCTGCCTGCAGCTGTTCCCTGCCCTCCGGCGTGTCCACTTCTCCCCATAGCTTTGTGTCATCTGCAAACTTGGACAGAGTACATTTGACTCCCTCATCCAAGTCACTGATGAAGACATTAAAGAGTATCGGTCCAAGGACCGAGCCCTGCGGGACCCCACTGCCCACACCCTTCCAGGTCGAGACCAACCCATCCACCACGACTCTTTGGGTGCGACCCTCCAGCCAATTCGCCACCCACCGGACTGTGCAGTCATCCACATCACAGCCTCTTAGCTTGTTCACCAGTATGGGGTGGGATACCGTATCGAAGGCCTTCCTGAAGTCTAAGTATATGACATCCACCCCTCCTCCTGTGTCCAGGTGTTTCGTAACCTGGTCATAGAAAGAGACTAGATTGGTCAGGCACGATCTGCCGCCACAAACCCGTGCTGGTTTCCCCTCAGCATAATTTGCCCTGCCAGGCTCTCACAAATGTGAGCCTTGATAATTTTTTCAAAGACTTTACCGAGGATGGAGGTGAGACTGACTGGCCTATAGTTGCCTGGGTCCTCCTTCCTCCCCTTCTTGAAAATGGGGACCACGGTAGCCCTTTTTCAGTCCTCCGGGACTTTGCCCATGCGCCACGAGCATTCGAATATTCCCTCCAGTGGCTCTGCAATGATGTCGGCCAGTGCCTTCAGCACCCTCGGATGGAGCCCATCCGGGTCTGCCGATTTAAAGGCATCCAGTTCTTCCAAATGACTCTGCACCACCTCAGGATCTACGTATGGAAGTCTGGCACCTTGCTGCTGCCTCTCTACAACCCCAGTGAGAGACTTGTCGTGCCCCTCGCTTAGGAACACTGAGGCAAAGAACTTGTTGAGGAGTTCAGCCTTGTCCCCCCTATTTGTCACCAATTGTTTCTGCCCATTTAGCAGCAGTCCTATTCCTCCCTGGGCCTTCCTTTTACTCCCTATATATCTAAAAAACAATTTCTTGTTGTCTTTTACTTGGGTTGCCATCCTCAGCTCCATGGTAGCTTTGGCCCGCCTAACTGCCTCCCTACAAGCACGAGCAGAGGAAGTATATTCATCTTTAGTGATCTCACCCTGTTTCCACTTTTTATGTGCTCCCCTTTTGGCCCTTAGGCTGCCCTGGATTTCTCTGGTCAGCCATGGAAGCCTCCTGGCCCCTTTCCCTTTTTTGCCTCACTCAGGGATCGTCTTGCTTTGTGCCCGAAGGATTGTTTCCTTTAGGCACAGCCACCCTTCTTGGGCTCCCATCCCTTCAAAACTCCTACTCTGCAGTGCTTCCTTGACTAATCGCCTGAGTGCATTGAGATCAGCTTTCCTAAAGTCTAGCACTTTCACCCTACTAGTTACCTTACCCACTCGCCGTCTTATGTTGAATTCTATTGTTAGGTGATCACTGTCTCCCAAATGGCTACCGATCTGGAGGTCCCCTATCATGTCATCTCCTGTTGCCAATACCAGATCCAGTATGGCATTTCCCCTAGTGGGACCATGTACCTCCTGTGTCAGGTGGAGGTCCTGTACACAGGTTAGAAACCTGCGTGAGCAATGGGACCTTGCTGTCTGCGTCTCCCAGCAGATGTCCGGGTAGTTTAGGTCCCCCATGACTACCGCCTCTTTAGCTTTTATGGTCTCTGAGAGTTGCCTCAGGAGCCCCGCATCTATTTCTTCCCCTTGGTGTGGGGGTCTGTAGCAGACCCCTACCACCAAATCCCTTTCTCCTTGCCCCCCATGTAGCCTAACCCACAATCCTTCTACTTCCTCAACCTTGGATTCTGTCTTGATGAGGGTTGATGTATATTGCTCACTGACATAAAGTGCAACCCCCCCCCTTTCTTCCCCGACCTGTCCTTTCTATACAATCTATAGCCCTCAATATGTACCGCCCAGTCATGGGATGAATCCCACCAGGTCTCTGTTAGCCCCACTAAGTCATAGGTGTTTAGTGCAAGCAGGAGCGCTAATTCATCCTGCTTGTTCCCCATGCTCCTAGCATTAGTATATAGGCACTTGAGCCCTGCTACTGGTGCCTTTGCTGCCCCCCCCCCCCCGCTCCAAGTCCCAAGGGGCTCTTTGTTTCTTACCTTCTTGTTTCTTACCTGTTCTGTAGTGCTGGTCTCCCCATGGCTTTCAGGTTTCCAATGTTCTCCTTCTTCAGGCTGGGCTGTCCTTGTGGGTGCCACATGGTTTGGTGGTCCACAGCTTCCCCTGCCCTCGTACTCCCCTCCCCCCGATGAGCCTAGTTTAAAGCCCGCCAGCTTGTAAGGTGCTAGATAATGCAGCTTTTACTTTGTGTGTGTTTATATGTTTATATCCATGTTTCTTTTCCTTGTGATAAGTTAATGTAAATTTGTATATAGTTCAGTCCCCTGACTGTCCTGGCCTGGTTCTATAGGAATAGAGGGAAACTGAACGGTCTGCAGTTCCCCCACGGCACACCTGCCAGCTAACAATTCCCTTCAGTTGGAGAAGGGGAGTATATACCCAAGTACACCTGGGCTACATAAAATAGAAAGCAACTGGAGAAGGTCTTCGGAGCTATAGTGGACCCCAACCTGAGTATGACTCAACAGCGTAGCATTGTTGTAAAAAAGCTGATAACACAGCGGGTTGCCTGAGTAGAAATGTTGTATCCAAGTCACAGGGAAGTGATTATCCCAATCTGTTTGGCACTGGGAATACCTTTCCTGGCATACTGTCCTGTTTTGGGCATGACACTGTCATGTTATGGCTTCAATTCATTGAGTTAGGACTCACCTGAGCAAAGATATCTTTAGTCCTGCCAACAGCATCCAGATAGCTATGAGACTCTCTTTTCAGCTCTTTCTCAAAACTCCACCCATCTTTCTATATGTAACAGTGATATCTTGAAGGGGAGCTGAAAGACAGGCAATCCTCACAGACACTTTAAAAAGATATGGACAAATTGGAAAGATTCCAGAAAAAAAAAAGTGAAAGGGATTAGAGGTCTAGAATATATAGCATGAAGAAAAGTTGGACAAACTGGAATCATTTAGTTTGAAGAGAACACTGGAGATTTGATAACAGCCTTCAAATAAAAAAAGGATTTGATACAAAGAAGATGGCATTTAATTTGTTCTCTGGGTCCTTAAGGGTCAGGACAAGGAGTAATGGCATTAAACAGCAGCAAGGGAGATTTAGGTTAGGTATTAGGAAGAAATTCTAACTCTGAGGATGGTCAAGTACCAAAACAGATTGCCTAGCAAGACTGTGGAATCTCCCTCATTGGATGTTTTTAAGTGCAGGCTAGACAAACAGTTACCATAGTTGACATGGTTTACACAGCAGAATCTAGCCTTGAGCAGGGGGTTGGACTGTATGATCTCTTGAGGTCACTCCAGTTCTATTTTCCCATTATTCTATTTTGACTATGACTTGGAAGTTATCAGGAGCTCAGAGTTTCGAATACCCTAAGTGTAAATGCCTAAATACAACTGTTAACAATATTTCCTTGGAGTTAGCAAGCAGCAGTGCCCCGATATGATGTTATGTATGGGAGGGCTGGTTAGGGTTTTTTTTTTTAAATAAAAAGCTGAGGTCATGTCCATTTGTGATCATTAATAATATCTTGTTACCATTCTCAAGGATGTGAATTTGTAAACCTAGTCTTGACCTAATTATATCTTAAGTGGAATATTTAGGAAGACACAATTTGTCATGTGTGTTACTGTGTCAATCCATTCCCCTGTTCTAGTCCCCCATTTTAGTGACTCCTTCTGTAATAAAGCAGTTAAGCTATAGGTACAATCTGCAGGGCATTTAGCATCCTTTCTGGCTTTCATATTATCCTTTCCCATAAATCATTGATTTTAAGGGATGTCCAAGTAAAAAAAGCTGTGTAGCTTTGGTTGGAAGATAAATTTAAAAAAATAATCAGATTGGAACTGATATAAGTTTTACCTTAGTTGTTTGTAAGAGTTGCACCTGACTGGTTGTTGTGCTATTCTGTATAGCTAAGTATAGCCATTCAGGGAGGTTAGATTGAATTATAAATGGTCACCCAACCTAATTTAGTTCCCCCGGTGCAGATCTTACACTTAAATCCCTAGTTAGATCAATCTAAGTGTAAAAAGTACAAAGGGGCAGGAAGGTTAGATTGGTCTAGAATGGGCAACCCAATTAAGTTAACCCTACCTCAGAGGTAGTCTAACTGAGATCAGGTCCAGCAAGATGAATCTAATTGGAATTCTGTATATTCCCAGCACAGCCCTGGGCTATTTTTACCTTCCCCCCCCCCCCAGTCCCATCAAACTCCCCATCCACTCCCTGTGCTGGTTTTACCTGCATTTGCTGGTGCTGGGAGCCAATGAGATCAGTGGATCCAGGAGAGTTTGGCTGGATCAGGGGATTAGCGAGTTGTGGGGGGGGGGAGCACATTTAGAGATCTGAGAAGCTCTCTGATCCTTCCAAATCCCCTGGGCTAACCCTAATACTTACCCAGCCCTGGGGTCAGACAGCAAACTGACCCCAACCACCCCCTGACCCAGCACCCCCTCTGTGGACCTTACTAACTCTTCCACCTCCCCCACCATAGCCCAAATTACCCCACTGATGTCCCCAAGCCCTCCAGCTAGGTACCCTATCCCAATTTACCATTAGATTGGGTGGCCATTTTTAACTTGATATAACCTTCCCTTAACCTCTTTGAATGTTTTAACATACCATGTTTGTGAATAATTGTCAGTGTGAGAAGTTATATGTACAAAAGTGCTCACCAGTAACTTATGTCCCCCGAAATACCACAATATGTTAAGAAAGAAGTTATTCCAAAAAGACGCTTTGTATTGTCTTGGTTTTTTTTTTTTTCTTTTAAACACCATCATATTTTATTTTAGAAACTGAGTACTATACAATATTTGTGCGTTAGTCATTTTCCATAGCCTGACTTAAATGGATAGAAGCAGTGAATGGAGACCTGTATTTAAGAATGACAAGTCAATAGTAGCACATTTTACACCAGGCTTAGAACTGCATTCTGCTTGGACTTTTATTTCTCAAGCCACAAGGAACTTGTCAGTACTCAGCATATTTTTGATAACTTTAAAGGAAAGGTGTAGCCATGCAGAGTTATTCCAGGTGTCCTCTTTTTTTTCCAGTGGCTTGCAAACCATTGTATGTGTCTTTTGGTTTATAGTTGCCCCTATTTACATAATAAAGATTGCTACTTTCTTCTGTTAAGCCTCATCTCTTTTCCTGCACAGGGACCAGTTCTGAGATTCTCTACTCAGACCATTCTCTATAGCTTTCAATGAGTATGCCCTACTTGGCATAGTGCAGGGCTGTGGGGAGAGGTCTGATTTGGTTCAGGTACTAGAAGCAGGATAGCTACAAAAGTGTGTTGGCCCTGGGTACTTCACCTTGCTTAGGAGCAAATTACATTAGCATTAGTCAAAGAGTGAGTCAGGGTGGAGCTGTATACTAGTTCATTTTTCCTACTTTTGGTACCTGAGTTAGTCCATTCAGAGCTTGCCCGTGTACCTTTTCAAGGCACTGCATTTTGCAGTGCAAAGATACCTCAAAACAGGCTGATCCTCTAGCTCCAAATTTCACAAATACAGGGTGGGGCTTATGGGAAGAAAGTTAAATGAAAATCTCATGGAGAATGAAGTCCTGAGCTAGTTGAAATTGAAGGATGAAATTCTGATTTGTTCTGTTTTGGGGAGAGGGACAGAAGTTTGTCTGACATTGTGGAATGAGAGGGGAATCCTGAGAACAGGTGTGCCCTGTTAGGACAGATATGGTCATCACCTATTACTCCTCTGCTCACAGGCATCATAGTTTGCCTGAAGTTGCCCTCCCCTCCACCTCTCCTAAATTTTAGCTGTAACATTGTTAAAAGGAAAGTATTCTGGAGGTTCATAGGATCATAGGAAAGTGGGGTTAGAAGAAAAATCAGGCGGTATAGTCCAGCTCCCTGCTGAAGACACGATCACCTCAGACTAAACCATCCCAGTAAGTGTCTCTCCAACATACTCTTGAAAATTTCCAAGGATGGAGATTCCACAATTCATCTAGTGCTCTATGGGAAAAGTAACGTAGCTTTTCCCCATTTACCTTTTCAAGCCAACACTTGATGCACAGCCCCAAATACTTCTGCTCTTCCCATAAGGGTTCTATATGGCATGGAGAATATGCCACAGTGTTAGACAGGCTGTGCCTTGAAGGCATTTTACCTTATTCTTTGCACATGGATCCGGAATGCACTCTGGATCACTGGTTGCTATGCCTGCAGGTGGCAAAAGAAGACATTGACATTTAAACAGCCACTGTGAAGCACTAACATCTAAGGTTGTGAAGGATGAGTCCCCACTTAGATGCTTTGTACCACTGTGACCTGTTTGCTTACAATAGGCAGGCTGTCTTCTGTCCAGTTTTATTCACAGAAGTGTGTTCTTTGCACTCAAATTAATGCGGGCATGGCTGGGCATATGAATATGATACATGAGAATTTTTTTTTAGAAATAAGGAAGGGTGAGTTGGCTCAGAAAGCCTGGGGCCTACAACCTCTGCCTAGCTACTAGGCCTGTGTGAAGTGCCTAGTATTCGTTTTCGATTTGGATTCGGATGATTCAGGGGACAGTGATTCGATTTGGTGATTGGACTCACTGTCCTGAATCTGATTCGGAGATTTGGATGCTGCTGAATTGGCCGAATCTCCAAATCAGCCCCACCCCCCACCCGCTCTCCCAGCCCCATCAATAGCTGCCCTGCCTGGCCCTAGCTCCTGGCTCTTTGGGGAAAAAAAAAAGGCTGGCATTCACCAACTGCTGCCAGGCAGGGGGGCAATCCCCACTGGCCTGTACTGCATGGGGGGGCTCTGCCATGAACCCTCCACCCCGCCCACTCTCCCAGCTCTTTTTTTAAAAGAGCCCTAGACTCATTGGCTCCTGCTAGGTGGGTGAGCGATCCCTGTTGCCCCACCCCCCACCTCCACACGCTGCAGCAGCCGGTGAGTAGGGGTTTTTTTTAAAGAGCCTGGAGCTGGGGCCAGGTGGGGCAGCCATGGAGAGTCAAGGGGACTTGGGGAGCAGGCAGGGGCTGGGGCCTGGCAGGGGTCCCCCCATGGTCCTCTCCCCCTCCTCCCTCTCCCCCTTCCCCTCCCCCACCCTCTACTTACAAGCATGGAGTCCGGGTCCAGCTCCTTGCGGCAGTGAGCAAGGAATGCCTGAATCTCCAAAGCTCTATGAATTTTTTCTGAATCAACTGGGAGAACTTCTTCAATTCAATTTGGACCTTTTAACTGGTCTCCTGATTCAATTTGTATTTGGAGATTTGGCTGCCGAATCAGGCCGAATCTCCTCCAAATCGAATCAGCACTTGAAGCTTCACACAGCCCTACTAGCTACCACTTTCTTGTCTTTGTGGCTACTTCTGTTCTTGGTAGATTCCATTTTCTTCATGTATGTTGTATACCTGAACACACAGAACAGATTTGATAGGCATAAAGAATTTTCCCCTCTGAGCTCTGCATTTATTTGGGTACACCCTCCAATTTTTTTGTCTTTGAGTTTGACAGAGTACATTACATTCTAATCCTCTAGTAAAAGAGCTGATAAATTTTGTGTAATGCCTGTATTATTCATTTCTGTATTAATAGAGCCTTCAATCTAGTATTTGTGCTCTTGTAGATATTCACAGATTGGCTTCACTACAGCCTTCATGCTGAGGACCTTCCTGGATTACAGCCAAACTATTGGGTATGAAGGATTAAAATTGCCCTTGATTCATAACAAGGTTGTGGGTGAACATTCCAAGACTGATTTTCATAATTGGACAGGTTGGAGGAGAGTTGATGTATTTATTTTCTTTTTTTCATTCTCTTGTGAAAAGGACAGCCTACCTCTGTTGATTCTTGAATGCTAATTGCCACACAGGTTTACTGTTGTCTAGCTGCAGATCTGTGACACTTCAGATTACTTGTGTATGGTTAGAGTAGTGCTGTTTAGTTCTCCTAGAGGGAGGTAAGTATGGTTTCCAAGCATCTTACTCAGAGAGAGTAGTCCTTTATTTGGATGAGGCAATTTTAAGTGTTTTTCTAGGATTTCTGTT